>NC_056747.1:615007983-615037649 GCF_019279795.1 Protopterus annectens
AGAAATTATCCAGCTAAGGCCTCTTTTGTTAGGAGGACCCCTTCTTCTCATCTTCCCTCATCTAGGCCTAGAAGAGGATCTAGGAGACAGCCTTACTTCAGACCTCTCAACATTCTGCCCCCTCAAAACAGCCCTTTCCGGACAGGGGGGGGGGGGCACTTCAGCATGACTGCCTTGCCGACCTACCCCACTGCCTCCTCCTTTGGAGAACTATAACCACAGACCAGTGGGTTCTAACCATCATTCAGCAGGCATACTTTCTTTCTTGGAGTGAAAAACCAAGGCCAAAACCTATCCCTTTCCCACCAAGAAACCAGCTCCACCTGTTCCCCCTCATTCTGCTTCTTATTCTAGGAACTATAGAACCAGTCCCCTTGGGACAGGAAGGAAAAGGATTCTACTCACGTCTATTCTGAGTCCCAAAAAGGATGGTCCTTGGAAACCAATACTAGATTTATCCTTCCTAAATCAGTTCCTAAAGGTCCCCTCCTTCAGGATGCTCTCACTCCAAACTTTCCTACCCCTGATGCCACCCCAAGCCTTCATGGCCACTCTGGACTTAAAGGGGGCTTACCTCCACATTCCTATCAAGCCCTCTCACAGGAAATTCCTGCAATGTACTGGCAAATCCTCACATTTTCTATTTACAGCCTTGCCCTTTGGCTTATCTACTGTTCCCAGACTATTTACAAAATGTCTGGCCCCCGCCAATGCATATTGCAGAACCAGGGGAATCTAAATCTACCCTTACCTGGATGACATTCGCCTTCTGGCGGAATCAGAGTCCATGCCACAAAACCATCTCAAATTCACCATGACCCTCCTTCACAACTTGGGGTTCACCCTAAACCTCCAGAAATCCTCTCCTCTTCCCCAGCAAGACAAAGTATTCCTGGGTGGCAGAATGAGAACATACCTGATGTGGTCCTTTCTCCTACAGGACAAAGTGCAGCATGTCTCCAGCCACTTTCAAACACTTATTTCGGTATCTCACCTAACTGCAAGGCAATTCTTAAAAGTCCTGGGACTTATGTCAGCCACTATTCCCATGCTCCCATTAGCCAGAAGGCAAATGAGAAAATTCCAATGGTACTTGAAAAATGTGTGGTCTTAGAACCAACACACTAATTCCCCTCCTGCCTTGCTTAAAAACAAAACGGAGGTGGTGGATGCAACACATCATTGAGAACCAGGGCATTCCCCTTGAACCCGCCCCCCCCCCCCTACACAATCTATCCACAAATATGCATCAGACCTAGGGTGGGGGGCAACTTTAAAAGACTTCAGTGTACAAGAGCCTTGGAACCCTGACCTACAAAAACAACACATCAATATCGGGGAAATGAGTGCAGTCTTGCTGGGCCTCAAGGCCTTCCTTCCCATCCTTCAACCAGGCCTGCTACACATACATACATACAGACAACACCACAGTCATGTGGTACTTCAACAAAGGAGGAGGGACAAAGGCCCATCTCCTATGCCAAATAACCCTACAAATTTGGTATCTAGCCTCCAAGCATCCTTTTCCTGCAGGTGACTTACATCCCCTCTCAGGAAAACAAACAAGCAGATTTGCTCAGCAGAACATCCTTACAGCCTCACGAATGGATGTTGAACAGGGAAACCTTCTTAGACACAGTCCACCGGTGGGGCACACCTCAAGTGGATCTGTTTGCCAGCCCCCAGAACAGACTACTATTCACTTTCTGCAGGAGGGATCACACTCCACTAGCCAGGAGGGCGAATGCCTTCAGCTTTCCTTGGAAGGGGACATTCTATACGTCTTCCCCCCTTCCCACTAATACAAAAGGTAATCCTAAAAATCAAGAAGAACCTAACAAAAATCTTACTGGTGACTTCCTACTGGCCAAGGCCCTATTGGCCCCCTTCTTCACTCTTTAGCCAAGGACAAAGACCACAAGTTACCCCAAAAGGTGGACCTACTCACTCAATAAAAGGGATCTCTTATTCACTCTCAGCTGCAAATGCTAAATCTAACTCTGAGTGATTAACATCTAATCCCTTACAGACAACTCTACTCTGAGGACGTGCTTTCAGTCTGGAGGGAGGCCAGGAAACAGACTACTAGTAAGACATACCTATCTAAATAGGAAAGATTTTCTAAATGGTGTCTTAAGGTACCACCTTCAGGCCGATCCCTCCCTAGTCCTTAGCTATGTTTGTGAACTCATTAAGGCTGAACTATCATACTCTTCTGTAAAAGTCCACCTGTCACCCATTTCAGCATGCTTACCTTTGCAGCATGCCCTTGCTTTCCAGGCTGGACTTTAAACTTTTCCTTAGAAGGGTCTTGCATATTAGACCACCAAGAAAACCCATCCCTATGCCTAGAGACCTCAACTTTGTGCTGTAAAAACTCACCTTACCTACTTTTGAGCCAGCCAGGAGCCACCTTACTAATGTGCACATGGAAAACCTTTCTTTTAATGGCCATTTCTTCTGCTAGAAGAGTGTCAGTACTACGGGCCCTCATGGCCTGCCCTCCTTACACCACCTTCCACAATGACAGAGTGACCATGCGCACAAACCCTACCTTCATGCATGAAGTGGTAGACGAGCTATCCTTGAACCAGTCTATCCACTTAAGTAGTATCTTCCCCTACCCGTCCAACAACGCAGAGAGGATCCTTCTTTCCCTGGATGTACACAATTAAGATTCTACTTGGACACGACTAAGTCCTTCAGAAAATCTGACCAACTCTAGCTCCTTACACCCCATGGCTCTGGGCAAGGCAGTCTCCAAACAAACCACTTTTTGATGGATCAGGAAATCAATTCTTTTTTGCTACTGTCACCATGGCAAACTCTTGCCTCAAAGTATAAGGGCTCACTCAACCAGGGGCATGGCTACCTCCAAGGCCTTTCTCAAAGGGCTAGACACAGCTTCTATCTTGGAAGCAGCTACCAGGTCTACTGTTCACACTTCCACCAAACACTGCAAATTAGACCAAGTCTCCAGGGCCAGAGCAGGATTTGCTAGAGCAATCCTGCTAGGATTCCTGGAATGGTCTACCTCTGCCTCCTCCCATCACTCTTCCTAAGTTGTGGTACTCTACCACACTATGAATACCTCAACTTTGGAATAGAAAGACAGAATAGTTGTGTAAAATCTTACCACAACCATAGATGTCTTTCGCTTCCATGTAGTAGTATTCCATCCCACCCTCCATACCCCATATTCTTCATTTACTGGAAGGTCTGTCTTTTGGCCCCTGCTTCCACTCCCTAGAGGCTTATCTGTTCAGCCTAACAATGGCATTTGTTCCTTATGTTGATATATTGCTCTAACTAATAGGCTGTTCTTCAGGGCTTCAAGTTTTGAGGTCTGTGCGGGCAGACATCATATTTAAGGTCCCTGGTTTATGGCCCTACGTGTGACGTCCCATGCACCTACAGCACCCAGGCTTAAGCTTTTGTATAGGAGCTGACGTCGGATCACCTGAGGCAGGAAATACCACACTATGAATACTGCGACATGGAAGAGAAGGACATCTACAGTTATGGCAAGATTTTACACAACTATTTTTTCGGTCTAGCCAAAAATGCTTGGGTGTTTCCTAGCCAGCACAAAGCACTGTTTTTCATATATACCCCTAAATCTGTTCATCCTTAACCTCTCAAGTGACTTCATGCAAAACATATAGAGAACAGCCTTGGTTGTCCTCCTCCATAAAGGTGGCTCCACTATTAATTCGAGTAACTATAGATTAGCAAGCCTTACTAGATTAGTCTGTAAGACAGTGAAATATGTCACTGTACACCTCAAAAACTAATATACTGGCAACCTACAATCTCATGACCCAAATCAGTTTGGAGTTGTGAAGGGTAGATCTGTCTGCCTAACTCAGCCAGCTTCTTTAAAAATGTCACCAAGGTTTTAGATGAGAACAAAATCCTACAAAGAACAAACATTGATCTGGTCATGGCCTGTGACAGTATCCCACATTCAGTCATATTGACAAACTAATCAAACTAAATGTAAATCCATAAGTTACACGCTGGAATGCTAAGTGGTGCACAGGCAAAATCCATCAACTCAAGTCTGAAGACCAGAGCCAGATCAATGGTCAAATAAAGCATGGTAATGGATTGGGGTCTCCCTTTCAAACACAGCAACCCCCTCAGCCTACACTGCAGCCATTCCAGCGTCCATTACTTGGCTGCTTATCCTCATTTACCATAAACACTGTTCAAACCTGTCAGTGTGCATATTATTTTCTTCTTTACCTCTAAAATGATTAGGGATTTTTAAAACTTATTGCAAATTTTATAGCACAAACACAGACAGACATTTGCTAAACAAAACAATATGGCCTCACAATGAAAACAGACTTAGCATGAACAGTAAACCTCTCTACCATTAAAACGCCATTTAAATAATAATAATAATAATAATAATTTCAAAAAAAATGCATCCGGTCACTGGAGGATAAAGTCTAATAATAATAATAATAATGATAATAATAATAATAATACATTCAAAGAAAATGCATCCAATCACTGGTGGATAAAGTCTACCTTTGGGCACTAGTGGCCCCTTGCACACATTTGTAGGACCATGCATACATGCGTTTGTTCTTTGATGCAGCATCTTGATTGCATTAAATTATATTTCTTGTATAGTACAGCATCAGTTGTTAGTATGTTTTAAATTTGCAATTATGAACATTTTTCCAGTAAGCAATGAAACAAAACATATGCATCAATAATGATAAAACTGCTCAGAAGATTTCAACCATAAAACGCTACTCAGTATCAGTTAATAAGCACAATATCTGCAGTAGTAAAATTAATCTGAATAAGTCCACATTAAAGAGATCTGTAACTAATGAATAGGTTGCTGCAAGCAAACAACTTTATATTTAAGTGTTTCATCTACAGAGTCAGCTCCTGCTGCCTTTGCAGAATACATTGCCTAGGTTACTTTACAAAAAAATGGTAAGCTGATAACATTGCAATAGGGAATGGATGGCAAACCAAGCAAACAAAGACACACTCATGACTGCAGCATCAAAGTACACCATAATATTACCAATCCATCTACAAGGCACGGGAGTAGAACCCACAGCCATCTGCATCAAAAGTAAATATACTCCCTGATGTGCTACTAACACTGGTTTCAAGTTCTGTAGCGTAAATAGTGATGACCATTTGCTAAACAAAACAGTTGCACATTGAAAACAGACTTCACATCAGCAATAGTAAACATTTTTTCCCCCAAAATCTCTTTATTTCAATTTTCTTTTTCCAAATAATAACAATATGGTAACTGAAAAATACAAATAAACAATACAAATACCTATCTAAAGAAAACAACAATCTCATTCTGAGAAAATTATACATATATATATATATATATATATATATATATATATATATATATACACACACACACACACACACACACACACAATATATACACAAGATGTCAGTACATCAAGTAAAGTTTTTTATTTTATTTATTTTACATTCGTTGGCCGGGCTAGTCTATCTGGATATATGTCCATTTTCAGTAGAGGCCCGGGGAGAAAAGCTCCAATGAGTATTACATGGTTTCAGAAGGTGTTGCAAAAGAAGTAATAACAAGTATAAAACTAACAGTAAACAACTAGTAAATGAAATTTTTTTTTTTTATCAGGAGATTGCATATTACAATCTGAGAATGTAAGGTGCTTCACAAAGAACATTACAATACAAAAAATTACTACATAAATTTTATAAGAGGAATGCTGAAATGTAATGAGAGGTAAAGAAAAGCTGAAAGGAGTGTAGAGAGAGAAAAAAAATAGGGAAGAAGGAAAGTAAAGAAAAAAGGAGAACAGAGTAAGTCTCGTTATGTTTCCAACAGAGTTTGAGAATAGGCAGTCACCTGTAGAGTTATTAGGACATAGACTTTTTAAAGAAGTACTGTGTAGATGGGTCTAAAAAGTGGGGGAGAGGTCTGGGATCAGACATCTGAGGGTTGATTATAGCATATTTTCCACCAAAGTTGGAGAACAGGCAGTGTGTGTTGAGTTATAGGGTGCAGTAGGGAAAAAAAGGCAGAAGACAGTAAAGTATGAGAATTCTTGTGTTCATTTGTTCTCATAAGGGATAGGTAGAATGGGGATAGTCTATATATAAAGTAAAAATAGAAATTTAACCATTTATTTGCATGTTTAAGGAAAATATCTAGTTACATATATACTAAGAAAAGGGAGAAGATGCAAGAAAGACTGGTTATAATACATTCCTTTCTTATTTAAAGGTTAGCTTTTCGTGACAATTTGTAGGAAAGTTTTATTTGTCAAGAATTATATCTAGCAAGTAACCCCAATATTTTTGGTAATAGCGTTTGTTGTTTGTTTTTGAATAAATTAATTTGTGAGATGAGATACATTTGATAGCAAGATTGCTAAAATTTTCCCATGCAATTAGTGAGATGACATTCCAATTCTTTGTAATAAAGAATTTAATAAGGGCACACATCGTAATAAAGACATGTTTTAATATTTTTGGGAGTTGATTGATATTAATGTACAATATAGCCGTCTCCCAAGTAAGGGTTGATTTTTCATATCCCATCTTCTCTAATCTTACTCTCAAGGAACACCATAATTTGTGTATCTTAGTACAGTTCCACATGACATGTAAAATATCAGCTGTTAGATCAGGACAATGGGGACATATAGGCGAAAAGTTAGGATTTAATTTAGATAAGGTATAATATAGATTGTTATTTACCATAATTTGTGCATATAACAGCTTCTTGAAATGAATGAATTTGATTGTATTTTCAATGACTAGTTTCTTATTTTCTTCAGTCAGTGATTGATTTTTCTTTGCCAATAGTTTGAAAATAAAGAATTCTGATGTTTTGCACTCATTACAATTGTATAAGTCCTAGAAATTGTTTTCCCTTTAATCACAAGATTTTCAAGTATTAATTTAACTAAATCTATGTTCTGTAAGTCAGTGTGTATTTGTGAGAACCTAGCATTTATAAGATGATGAAGTTGGTTAAGGATAATACTATATTTCATAGGAAGTTTGAGTTCAAGTCTCATTTGCCCCGTGTTAGAGTCTTTCCATTGGTATATATCCCATATTGTGTAGTCTTTTTTCAGAGGGTAGTTTGTTAGTTTTACTGGTTTATTGTTTATTAGTAAATTAGGATTTAGATGTAACGGCTGTATAAGGGCAAAAGTGTCAGCTAATTGCAATCTTTTAAATAGTTTCTGTGTTGTAAGAATCATGTTTTTAATTAGTAGGTGTAAATTCTTCGTGTATATGCTAGCCTAGTTTAAATTCAAGAATGGTAAGGATATGATATTACAGCCAAGGGATTTCAACTGTTCATACCAGATTTTGGTCCACTGGGGTGTCCAAGTATTTATGAGTCATAGTTTATTATTTGTATTAGTCTGTATACAGTAATTATACTATAGTAAAGCTTAAAATCACGTAACCCCAATCCCCCCTAATCTGTGGCGAGTATAAGTTTTGCATATTTAATTCTCGTAGATTTGGGATACCATAAGAATCTTGATACAGCTTTTTCCATGGCAAGGAAGAAGTTTTGGGGAATATTTGAAAAGGTAGCATTTAACTGAAAGAGTATTCTTAGTAGAAAATTCATCTGGACAACACTAGCTTTTGACAGTAGAGACATATTAATGTTCTTCCATCTATCCATATCATTTTGAATAGTAGTCCATGTAGTTAGTAGGTTATTGTTTATAATATCTTTGAAGTCTGAAGTAAATATTATTCCTAGATATTTTATCTGGTAGTTTATTTTGATCTCACTCATAGGAAAGTACAATTCTTTATGCCCTATAGATTGAGGGGAAATATGTGTGACTTGTTTTAATTTAAATTATAATTTGAAACTACCGAGAACTCATCAATAACTAAGTATTTTTGGGAGGTCAGTAGTGGGGAGTTGGAAGTATATATTTAAGTCATCAGCAAAGGCCAAGTATATAAGATTTGTATTGTGGATTCTGGGAATATGTTGAAAGTTTTTTTTATGAAATAAACAGAAGGAGGGGTTCTAGATAAAGATTAAATACGTATGACGAAAGAGGACATCCTTGTCTTGTACCATTGGATAAGACTACAGGGTTAGTTATAAGTTTATCTACCTATATAGTGGTAGAAGCTTGCTGATACAGAAGCTGGATCATTTTAATGAATTCTTGAGGAAAACCATATAAAGGCAGTATATTAAAGAGAAAGTGTAAGTTTACTCTATCAAAAGCTTTAGTTACATCTATTGTAAGGGCATTTATCCCTATTAAGTAGTCTTACAATGGTATCTAAAAGGAGGGTGTTGTCACTTGTTTGCCTGTTTGCCATAAAGCCCATTTGTTGTTGGGAAATAACAGAGGGGAGTATATTTGTAAGTCTATTTGCTATAACATGGGCTAATATCTTAAGATCAGTGTTTATGAGGGCTACTGGTCTACAATTTGCTGAATCTGTTGGGTCAGAATGTGGTTTAGGAATCAACACTGTCTTGGAGTTATTTAAGTATTGGTCTGTTATACCATATTGTATTATATAGTTGAAAAATTTTAATAACACTTTGGAGATAGGTTCCATGAATAACTTATAAAAATCCAATGTGTATCCATCAGGCCCAGGGGATTTACCTAATTTTAGTTCGTTTATTGCAGCTTTTATCTCTTTTAAATGTAACAGTGATTTTAAGAGTTTCCTTTGATCTTCTGTAATTTGTGGAAAGTTTATATTATGTATAAAATCCTCAAATCTGTCTGTAGATGATAAGGGTATATTGTATAATTTCTTATAAATATCTTCAAAAGCGTCCACTATATCTCGATCTTTATATTTCACTTGTCCTTCATATTTTATTTCTTTGATCTTAGGAGGTCCACTTTTTATGTTAATTAGTCTAGCTAGGAATTCTGATGACTGTGTTTGAGCCCATTCTGAATATTGATATATTGACCTTAATTCTAAGAAGATATTTTCTAAATAGTGTTTGTGTAATTGTTTTTGCCAATCAATTATTTTTTCCTCAAGTTCTTTAGAATATTTTTCCTGAAGTACTGGTTCAGCAGTGTTTATTTGACACTCTAGTTCACTCTTAAGATTGCTATACTTTTTTTGAGCCATGCAGATTTTTGAATAATAATACCCCTGATGACCGCCTTGGCAGCCGCCCACTGTATGCCATATGGAATTTGATTGGATATAAAATCAGTGGAGGCTGGTGACTTCAAATCACAGGGGGGCTGCAGGAGACGCTGAATGGGCGGGGTCAAAGGGAAGGGGTGTGGTCAACCATAAAGGGGAGGAGCTATGCACAAAACCACAAAAAAACTAACTTTAATTAAATACGCTGCCCTGGGTGGCAAACCATCATTATGAAAGTCCAATCAAGACAAAAATAAGTGTAGAAGAATAAAAATATTTCAATGCATTGGCTGCATGACAGCTTACTTAATATCTAGATGGAAACAAAAGGTTGTGAGGCATGAAAAAATAAATTACTTTTTAAATACATTACTGGAATGCCAGTCAAAATCAAGTATAAGAAAACCAGAAGCACTCAACTCAAACCACTTCTCCTTGCACTGCTGTTCTAATTATAATATATTCAGCTTTAATAAAGTACCAAGCAACATGCTGAAAGTAGAAATCTATGTGATGCCCCCACTTGTATAAATGTTTCTTATCCAAAAAGACCTGCTGCCTGACAACTTGTTTCATGGGGAAAACATGATAAAAGTAAAAACTGAAAAGCAACCAAGAAACAAGCTCAAGATACATTGCTTAAAGGATTACTGTACAGGTTATGGACCACACATGATTGGCATTCTGTTTAGTTTACGGGTAAAGCCTGTAGAGATGACTGGAAGTCTCCAACAAGTGTAATGAGTTTTTAAAATAATGGAATCCTGTCCTTTAATACCCAAGGCTTATACATTATCTAGTCAAGTATTCTCTGCATGGCAACAACAGAAAGGCTTTCAATGTTGGCAATTCTTTAACAGTATGCTTATTAAAGCTTACTTGCATCTTATGATGTCAGACAAGCTTACCTTATGGTCATTAAAGCATTGCTACTTAAACACAGAGCAACAGGCACTTTGAGTAATAAGCATAAATCAACAGTACAAAAATATGACAGAAACCAGACCATTCTGCAAAATCAAGGACAGATGAAAAGCCACTGTAGTACTTATGCAGTGTGTCCTTCCCATCCAAGGTAGATACAACTACTCCTTGCCTTGCTTGGACACATCCAGAGTCACTACATGGGGGAGTGGGTGCAACAAGCATGTCACAATTTGAAATCTCTCTGGCTGACTGTGATGGCCCTGACACATTTGTCATACCTCTCAACTTCAAGAGCAAGAAATCTGGACAAAGCCATACACAGAAGTGGGACAAAGGCACAACAATAAGGACAATTTTAAATATTGCTCTAATAAACGTAGAAAGATAATAGAATAGGTCTTGCATTAGTATGAATTTTCTGAAGGGTATAAAATCTGAAACTCAAATGTCTGTCATTTTCTAACTTCAGTCTTTAGTGATTTGTCACTAATTTGCCAAAAACACAATTTTATGAAAATGGACCAAAAATGTGATGCAAAAATATAAAATAGACACACAATACAGCTTTTACCTGTCAAAGAAGGGACACTTTAATATTAGTACTGCTACCTTGAGCAGCTGACAAAATAAAAGAATCTACATGCATTTCAAGTAATCTATAACTTTGATTATTACAGTTATTTCTTAATTGTAAACCCTCCATGTTTTCTTCCAAAATTGCTATTTTATGGAGGGATTATTAGGGGAAGAGCAACATTTTGAGCCAAAAATTGGGGACAGTTGAGAGGTTGGCTATGCCTAATTCTATAAAGCAATTTATTTGCATGTACCTCTCAACCTGTTAATGCAGTAAATCTGAACAAGGCCAAATATATTGGGGCACATATAAACAGTACTAAAAATTGCTCTTGTATAAATTGAGACAGTTGATAGAACGGCTCTTACTTTAACATGCATTTTTATGAAGGTTATGAAGTCTGAAACTTATTATTTAGTGACTTCTGGCAAATCATTTAGGAATTAAAACTACAAATTTTATGAACAACAAACCAAAAATAAGAAGCATAAATCTATTCATTCTTTGAAAATCTGGACAGTTGGGAGGTATAGTTCAGCTGGGCCTGTCTGAGTTTGCTGCCCTTCCCCTGACAAAATAATGGTTGAACTGGAGCCTCTGCAGCCATTCCAATTAACCATTACTTGGCTATTTCACTCCATTTACCATAAACACTAATGTGCATACTGCTTTACTTCAATGATTGGACTTCATTTGAAAGTTTTATTTTGTATTTTACAGCACAAACATTAAGTCATCTGTTAAACAAAGCAATGCAGTCTCACAATGAAACTTAGCATTAAAACTTCTCTGCCCTTGAAACTCACATTCATTGAAACAGCATTGAAACCCACATTCAAAGAAAATACATTTTGCCAGTGGCAGATAAAGATTAATTTTGGGCTGTTTTCAATCATAGGCCCCTTGCATATGAAACATACATGTGCTCTTTGATACACCTTCCTCATTGTACTAAAATTATATTCCTTGTACAATACAGTACACTTGTTAGAGGGTGTTTTAAATTTGTTTTGAACATTTTTCCAGTAAGCAATGAAACAAAACATATGCACCCATAATGGCAAAACTGCCCAGTTGGGGACATTTATCATAAAAACAGTCTACTCAGACTTCCACAGTCCACCATTATTAGTAAATATACACAATTCTACAGTCCACCATTATTAGTAAATATGCACAATTCCACAGTCCACCATTATTAGTAAATATGCACAATTCTACAGTCCACCATTATCAGTAAATATGCACATTCTACAGTGCACCTTTATCAGTAAATATGCACAATTCTACAGTGCATATTCAGTGAATTCAGCTCTTGCCATAGCTGTCAACCTTAGCTCAAAAGCCTGGACGAAGCCAATAATGGGGAATACAGTCCCAAAAATAGGGACAAATTTAAAATATTCATCTTATAAACTTAGAAAATTGCTAGAAAAAAGGTTGTGCTACTATGTATTCTGAAGAACATGAAGTTTGAAATTCAAATGCGGTCAATTTTACTGCGGACAGAACAAAACAATTTTCAGCAGAGACGCAGGGATTAATACTGCAGACACGCCTTTGTAAAATGGCAGGGCATCAGAGCAAATCCACACAAACACAGAGAGGAGATGCAGACTCCAAACAGAAGCCACCCCAACCAAGAATCAAACCAGAAAACCTATAGCTGTGAGGCAACAATACTACCACCGCACCATCAATTATGCAAGGAATTAAACATTCAGAAACCTGAAGTCTGAAATTCAAATGCCTGTCAATTTTACTGCGGACAGAACAAAACCAATTTTCAGCAGGGATTAAAACTGCAGACACGTCTTTGTAAAATGGCAGGGCACCAGAGCAAATCCACACAAACACATGGAGGAGATGCAGACTCCACACAGAAGCCACCCCAACCAAGAATCAAACCAGAAAACCTATAGCTGTGAGGCAACAATACTACCACTGCACCATCAAATACGCAAGGAATTAAACATTCAGAAACCCTTAAGTCTGAAATTCAAATGCCTGTCAATTTTATTTAACATTTTTAATCAGGACAGTCTGACTTGGAACAAATAAACAATTTTCAGCAGAGGCCCAGGAAGAAATAATGCAGACATGTCTTTGTAACATGGGAGGGCACAAAAGCAAACCCACACAAACACAGGGAGAAGATACAGACCCCACAAAGAAGGAACCCCAGCCAAGAATCAAACCCAAGAACCTGCAGCTGTGAGGCAACAATGCTACTACTACACCATCAAATATCAAGCATTGCAACATTTACAAACCACAGATATTATGAGGATCAGATCAGATCGAATATGAGGTAAAAATCTGAAATTGTTTGACAGATGGTGGTGGGTAGGGAACTCAAGTCTTTAACACCTGCATACAGGGTACAGGGTTCAAGCCTGAGGCATTCCCTACCACACCACCATAAGCACCTGGGGCATTTTCACATACACACACACACACACACACACACACACACACACACACACACACACACACACACACACACTCTCCAGTAAAGCACAAGCACCATACACAAACTCCAGTAAAGCACAAGCACCATACACAAACTCCAGTAAAGCACAAGCACCATACACAAAAAAAGCACAAACTCAATAAAAATAAACATTGTAAATTAAAAGGCACCTTACCTGAATGAATACATCCAGAGTTAACGTCCGTACATACATCCTTCCCGCGCAATACTGAAGACCCGCGAGATCCCAATGCTCCTTCCAGACACCGACGAGATCCCTAAGGCTCTGTCCCGAGTCCCTGCTGCTCCTCTTGCAGTCCGGATGCGTCCCATAATCCTGGCGGGTCTGTGCACTGTAAAAGTGCACAGACGTCTCCTTGTGTCCCCTATGGGGACGGCCGGGCTGCCTTGAGCATGCGCATAGACCGATAACTCGACTCGGTCTATGCATGCAAGTCGAATTTTAAAAAAATATTTTTTTATTTTTCATTTTTTTTTCTTTCTTTTTTTATTTTTGAGGGGGCTGCAGTCCGGCAGCCCTATGCCACGAGCCGCCCCTGTATAAAATCATTTTGAAGTTGGGCTAACACATTCTGAATTTTTTGTGTAGTTTCTTGGTTTTGTATAATTTTAGGATTTAATGCCCAGGTATTGAAATAGGAAATATTTTGTTTATGAAGTCTAATTTTGGAATGATCTGAAAGAGTTCTAGGGATACAGCATAATTTAATTTGTTAGAAAGGAAAGCAAGGGAAATTAGAAAATAATCTATCCTGGACTAAGTTTTATGAGTGGCTGAAAAGAAAGTGAATCTTGATATTGTTTTACCATATTGAAATTTAATATAAGGGTCAACTAGTTCAAATGTATTTTGTAATTCTTCAAGTGCTGTAGTGGTAGATTGTGACTGTCTGTTTTTATTATGCAATCTATCCTTATCTAGATTTAGTAAAGCATTCCAGTCCCCACCTACAATAAACAGATGATTTGGGTATTTGGCTAATATATTAAAGATTTCATAAATGAAGAGCTGTTGATTTGAACAGGGGCAATATATATATATATATATATATATATATATATATATATATATATATATATAAAGAAAGAGTAATGGTTTGTTTAAAGTATGATATTCAGTAGTAAATAATACCCATCTTTCCTTTGAGTCAGTAATCTCTCCTTGGAAGGATTTATTTACTATAATGGCCACTCCCCTGGACAAAGAACTATAATTTGCAGCAACTATTGTTTTAACCCATTTTCTTTTCCTTTCCCTAACCCAAAATTGGTCATCTAAGTGAGTTTCTTGCAAGAAAGTTATATCAGCTTTAGTTTGGTATGTGAGGTGCATGATTACATTTCTTTCCTTTTTATCTAACTTCCCTTTAACATTCCAAGAGTCTATGGTTATCATTTTTATTAATATTGTAGAAGTTTCTCATTAGTTGATTCACAAAAATGGTTATAAACTTTTTCTGTTAGTGTATTTATCTTAAGAATAAATGTTGTGACTTCTATACTCCTAAACTCTAAATAGGTGCCTAACCACCCATCCCTCTGTATTTGTAAATGTGCATGAGTTAAGAAACTAAAATAAACTATTATTTTTAACAACAAGGAGTAGATATATATCAGAGGGATGTCAATAATACCCATACTGTTCCAAATGTGAACAGTCATCAGCTAACAGACTGTGCCCATCCCGCTCATTTTATTATTTATATACTGCATATTCATTTTCAGACTTCTTAAAATATTATATTAATTGTACCCTTAGATATTATATAGAGAGAAAAGGAAAAGTAGCTTTTATAAAAAGTTTTGTAGTAACACCAACATATTATAATTCTTAACATTTCAAGAGTTATTAAAGAGTTAAAACAATATTTTCAAAAAACAAGTACAATATATGTATATTTAAAGAAGGCATCATTTTAAAAATTCAACAACATTTGCAATATTCTTGCTAACAGCAACTAACTGTGGTTCTGTAAAATGTATTGGAAACCATACAAGCAATCATTGTAAACTCATATTATTAATTAACCAGTTCCATCTATTGGACAAACGGGGGGGGGGGGGGGGGATGTTTTTGTACCTTGCTCATAGACAACTTTATAGGTAACTCAATGGTTATGCCAGTAGAATAATGATTATACATTTTAAACATTTAAAGAAGGCAGCACTTTAAAATTCAACAACATTTGCATTATTCTTACTAACAGCAACTAAATGTGGTTCTTTAAAATGTATTGGAACTTCATTTAACATTGCACTGGCAAAAGCTATATAGATCCATCATTGTGTACTCTTATATTAATAATTAACCAGTGCCATCTACTTGAACAGAGAGGAAAAAAAAATGTTTTTATACCTTGCTAATAGACACATTTAAAAGTAACTCAATGGTTATGTCAGCTGAATAATGATTATACATTTTAAACATTTAAAGAAGGCAGCACTTTAAAATTCAAGAACATTTGCCTTATTCTTGCTAACTGCAACTAACTGTGGTTCTTTAAATGTATTGGAATCTTCATTTAACACAGCACTGTCAAAAGCCATATAAACACATCTTTGTGAACTCGTACGTTAATAATTAACCAATGCCATCAACTGAACAGAGGAAGAAAGAAAGAAAAAAAAAAAAAAAAGAGAGAAATGTTTTTGTACCTTGCTCAAAGACATACTTAAAAGCAACTCAATGATTATGCCAGTAGAATAAGTATACATTTCAACTGAAACTACTTATGTCTAATATTTACACTACTTAAACTATTATATCAAAGGTTATATCCCATTTTTTAAATGTAATTTAACACTTCTTTTTTGTAAGCTGTAAATGTACTTTAAAGTCATTTCTCTGTGCAGTGTTAGGTAGCTTTGTAACTTTTAAATGTAAAGGCAGTTACTAAAAGACAGTACCTTAAGTATTACAATGTAGCAAAGAGGTGATCTTTACAGGCAAGTAAGCAGAGTTATTCAGAACACATTCCACATCCATTTGTTTAAAATTTCCCATAAGAGTGGTATATTCTTCTGTCCTGTAGTTCTTTGGAGCTGTAGCACTTGTTTAGCCTTCCAAATGTTGTTTTTGGATCAAAAGATATGAAAAGAGTGGTCTCAGGCAGGATTTACTTTGAAGAGACACAGAAAGGTGGATTTTGCCTGGTCAGGTGTTTCCAAGGATATTTTTTCTTCTTTGTAATAAAATGTTAAAGTTGCAGGATATCTCATTTGGAAACTAATCTTATTTTCAATGAGGTAATTCCAGTATCTGCCGAGTTTGTCGATTTTGTTTAATTTGTAAAGGAAGATCTTGAGTAATCATAACTTTATGTGCTCTCCATGTAACATTATTTTTAATCTTATAAGCTGACAGTATCTGTTGAACATGTGCTGAATTAAGCAGTCTGATATAGATTTGTCTAGGAGGATCACAGGTTTGTGTATGCTTTACAGCTCTGTAAGCTCTTTCGATCACTATCTCATCTAGGAGATAGTTATTAGCCAGAAGAGAGCTTAGTATTTCTTTTATTATTGGAATAAGTTGTGAATTATCAAAGCTCTCTGAAATACCTCTTATGATAAAATTATTTCTCTGGCTTCTAGCTTCCAAGTCTAACATTTTTTGCTGCAATTCTTTAATTATGGTGCCATTGGTTTGTGCTTTTTGTTGCATTTAATTTATTTTTAGCTTAATGTCCATAATTTTAGCTTAATTTTGTTCAAGCCTAAGCACAATTTGGTCCACAGTAGAGCCAAATGTAGTTAGCTTATGAGAGCAACCCTGCACTTCTGTTTGTAAAGGTTGTAAAGCAGTTTTCAGATTCTCCAGTGTTAAAGGTTGTTCCCGTTTTAATCTTTGAGATGTTTTATCAGCTTCTTGTTGTTGCTTGTTAATTTTTTGCCTTTTAGAAGTGTTTTCTTTCTCAGGAGTAGTAATTGCAGACTGTTTGGTTTTTGTGATTACAGTTTCCATCCGATCTGGCTGATTCTCCATTAATCTTGAATAGTTAGATTCCTAGTAGTAGTGCAATTTTTTAAATAAGTCTTGTTATGAAAGTTGTTTTTCTTGTTACTTTCCTCTTATTAGGCCTGTTAGTCTTGAAGAATCCACACCATGCGGTTCAGGACTCGGTTTCCAACAAGTAATTATTTTTCCTTCAGAATGAGAGAATCTTTGAAAAATAAAGATGAAACAGGCAAGTTACTCATATTTCTGCTTTAATCCACTGATGTTTGGTATACTTTTCCTAAGCAATGTGCTGGTTTGAAGTCAGATTATAGTATAAGGAATGCAGGAGCTGCGCTGTCAGTGTGCTTACAGGTTGTCCACTATTTTGGAATCCCAGCAACAGTAAACTTAACTTGAAGCTCACAGTTCCTTGAAAATGCATTGATACTCTTTTTTTTTTTTTTTTTTTTTTTTTTGAGTATTCTCCTAGTTGGTCCTAATTAGGGCATTACACGCACGCCAGCACACACCGTTCTTACCAATGGAATGTTTGTTCACTGCAGATGACTGTAAACTGGGAGTTATTGTCGATCTTTACCTACCACTGAAGCATGGCTTTGTAAATCACAATTTATGAAAAAAAAAAATACTACCCCCCCAAATCCCTCTTATGAAATAACAAAACTTAAAAGTCCTCTATTTTGATAATACAACCACTGATGTCACTTCTGACAGCAAACTGTTAGAGGCAATAGTGGATGGTAATCTTGCATTCCACCTGCAAATATAAAATTAGATAAGAAAAACTAGGGAAGCTTTACAGAGCCCAAAACTTTTGTACCAATGCAGGTAAAACTACACTTGCCACTATTTATCTCCACCCCACACTTCTTAAAGGTGCTCCCATCCTTCCTAACCTCCAGGCTCACAAAAATTAAAACTTTAACAATGTTATTATAATAAGTTGCTACATTTGCAGCAAATACCCCTTTCCAAGCCCACCACTGTAGAGCACTGAAAAGCCTAAAGTGGTTAGAATTCATCATTGTCTAACATATACAATATATACACAGCTTACCACCTATAAAATTATCTAGCTTCCACCTGTCTGTCCAGCAGTAAAAAAAACATTCTACACAGCTATGTTCCCAGTCTGTCACTGCAATCCACTGACCAAAAACTCACATCTGTCTACAAACCTACCAAATCTGCTGGGCATTACCTGTATTTGAACAAGGTTGCTAAAGCCTGGAACTCCTTACCTCTACCCATCAGGTCAGTTCCCTTCCTCCCATCTTTCAAAACCACTCTGAAAGACTTCCTAGCTAAAATCTGGCTCTGTTCTTACTAAAAACTAGGATAAACTACATCTCTAAATGTGAACAAGTACCTTTTCATTCCTTATACCGCCTTACTCTCCCTTTTTCACCTACTTCCTTACTTCTATTATATTCTCTTCCCTGATTTTCTCTCTAAATATACCATAAGCCTGTTTTTCCCTCACTTCATATTGCAATCCATGTTTGTATTCGAGTAGCCTATCTTGAATATCTCTACAAAATTACCCTTGCTCCATACTGCAATTCCTGTTTGTATTCGAGTAACCTACCTTGGATTTCTCTACAAATTGTCTAAAATTTCTCTAACTATTAAATGATTGTCATACAAGTTGTATTGATTCTTAACCAATGTTTTTATATTATGTCTAATTTGTTATAATTATTCAAAGTGAGATTTTTGAAGATTGCAAAATAATTGTTCATAAAATGTTTTATAATAATTCTGAGCTTTTCTCTACGGGCCTCCACTGAAAATGAGCTTCTACCCAGTCGGACTTTCCAGGTAATCAAATGTCAATAAATAAACCAACAAATAAACAAACCAATCCCCTTCTGATAGTGTAACCTTCTTGCAAGAACACACACACATGACATAACTAACTGGTGTACTGAAAATTAGCTCAAATTACAAGTAAAAAAGTGCAGTACTGTGACATTTGGTAAGCAATCCCTCCCCCAAACATACAGCATAGGCAACAATCCACTTCAAATGAAAATGTTGTTAGAGACCTGGACTCATGGGCCTATAAATCACATATCTGCCAGTCATCATGACAACAGTAGTCGGAAAATCCTTCTTAGTGTTGCTGCTTTCCAACAGAATATAATCCAAATCTACAGAAGTCAAGGTTTTTGTAAATTTAAGCACTGATTAGGCCAGTTATTGAGCATAATGCTCCCATTAGGATGGACTTCACTAGGCATATCAAACAACTAGCAAGACCACAGATGTTCCTAAATAAATAGATTAATGACTTACCCTAAACTACCAACAAAAAAACTTTGTCCTTTTCTTCAGAATCTTACATAATCTTGAGCAGAGATCAAACATCTCAATCTCTTAGAGCAAGCAGTCTGGACAAAGCCATAAATAATGGGGGGGGGGCAAAGGCCCCAAAACAGGGACATTGTTTTAAATACTGCTTTTACAAACTTAGAAAAATGACAGAACAACAGGATTAGCATTAGCATTAAGTTCCTGAAGGGTATGAAGTCTGAAACTCAAACACCTGTCACTATTTTCTGACTTCAATGATTTGTCAGTGATTTGCTAGACAACCACAGGACTAAGACAGAATATGTGTGTGTGAAAGAGAGGGAGGATAGAGGAATGATGAGGATGCAAGGAGTAGAGGTGGCAAAGGTGGATGAGTTTAAATACTTGGGATCAATAGTTCAGAGTAATGGTGAGTGTAAAAGAGAGGTGAAGAAGAGAGTACAGGCAGGATGGAGCGGGTGGAGTAGAGTGTCAGGAGTGATTTGTGACAGACGAGTACCAGTAAGAGCGAAAAGGAAGGTCTACTAGAGGGTAGTGAGATCAGCAATGTTATATGGGTTGGAGACAGTGGCATTGACAAAAAGGCAGGAGTAAGAGCTGGATGTGGCAGAGTTAAAGATGTTAAGATTTGCACTGGGTATGACGTGGGTGGACAGGATTAGGAATAAGTATATTAGTGGGTCAGCCCAGGTTGGAAGGTTTGGAGACAAAGCCAGAGAGGCAAGATTACATTGGTTTGGACATGTGCTGAGAAGGGATGCTGAGTATATTGGGAAACGTATGCTAAGGATGAAGGTACCAGGTAACCGGAAAAGAGGAAGGCCTACGATAAGGTTTATGGATGTGGTGAGAGAGGACATGCAGGTGGTTGGTGTGGCAGAGTAAGATGCAGAGGACAGGAAGAAATGGAAACAGATGATCTGCTGTGGAGACCCCTAACGGGAACAGCCAAAAGATGATGATGATGATTGCCAGACAACCACAATTTTGTGTAAAACAGAGCAAAAACAATGAGGGAAAAATCTAGGAATTCTGTACAGCTAAGAGGTTTGAAGGAGATGTGTGTCTTAGCTTTTTCACCAGTTGCCTTGTATTTCTTGCATCTCCACCAGCAGATAAAATGCATTGAAAAAATAGATTTATCACCTATTACAATGAAATTTATGATACTAAGCAAGGGAACAGAAATGAGTCGTAATATAATTCTAAGCATCAAGCTATACAACGGAAAAGTAAATTTATGCTGACCAGTAAATTTGTTTACAGGTACTGATCAATCCAGTCACATGTAACTAAGCGCAAGTAAAGTATAGATTTGTCAAGGAAAGCACACACTATGACAATAAACCTTTCAACTGTCCCTTATTTTGCCTAGCAATTTTGCTTCATCCCTAGTAAAAGTTGAGATTTGAAGGAACACACTTTGGCAATAAGTATACTTTTCAACTTTCTCTAATTTTGTAGAAGAACCTTGATTTTGCCCATCGCCTGGCAAAATGTTTGATTTACTGGTAAATCACTAAGGATTACAGCCAAAGAACAATGTCATACATTAAAGTTTCATACTTCTTGCTCAGAACAGGCAAAGTGATGGAAAATATTTTGTTCAACTTTCCATGGGAGTTACTGTAACATTTAAAATGGTTTCCAGTGTTTGAGTCTTTCTGCCATCAGGTTTCATATGATTTATGAAATAAAAACTTGACAGCCATGAGGGAAGTAAGTGGTTCCAATGTTGCTGATAAGTTACCGACCCTTCTTTTGTAAAATGTGTGATTTTCATTAGGGAGGATCACAGTTTGTCAACAGTAGCACACACTGTTCGGAATATGCATGCTTATGCAAAACTTGGTATTCTATTAACTTTATAAAGTGCATTAGAATACATTTAAAAACTGTCCTTGAGTTATGGTCTTTCTTCAAAAGTGCAGCTAAGTGAATTGTAAACATTTTCTTACACCAAAACAGACATACATACAAATGTAAAAGCTTTGTGAAAAACTAATGTAAAAAAAAACAGTTTGCTGCAGCAAAATCAATAGGCGCATTGGCGCTTCAATTGGGAGCCCAAAATCACTATCGGCATTAATTTAAGAAGCTGGTACTATTTTGCAACACACAGACACACAAAGTAAAATGGAGCCTTCCTGTATCCGTAAAACGGAGCTTTTCTGCATCAGTAAAACGGAGCCTTTCTGCATCAGTAAAATGGAGCCTTCCTGCATCAACAAAACGAAGCCTTCCAGCATAAATAAAATGGAGCCTTCCTGTATTTGTGTGCATAACTGTGCAATCACAATCTAGCTAGCCCTTTTGTTACACTCGTTAGGCTGTTTAGTGAGTGTAAAATAAAAAAAATAAACAGCTTAGTGAGTGTAACAAAAGGATTAGCTAGATCGTGATCACAGTTATGCACATAAAAAAATACTAAATGAAAAAATTAGCAGCAATAAAAGAAATTGGTTGCTATTGCCAACTAAGACCATGTACACACCGTGAAACTAAATGCAGCAGCACAAGCACAAAACAGGCACATATTAAAGCCTTATTCTTACTTACTAAATGGAGAAAAGCCAGGAGAAATTAAGCTGCCACTTTAATTTTGTGAATTAGACAACTGGTTTTAAAAATAATTAGACTCACCAATTAAGCAGTACACGAGAGAAGCTAATGCAGGCAGAGACTCGCACAACAGGTTCCTATTGGAAAATATAGCGTACTGGAAACATCAACAGGAAAAGAACTTTCCTACCTCCTGCAGCTGTATTTGAGCACTCCAAGGGTGGGGGAAGGGCAAGGCAGCTGTGACATCACAGAATGGGCGAGTTTCATTGTTTGAGTGAGAACCAGGGGCTGGCAGTGGTGATATCACTTTGGGGGAGGAAACTGTTTAAAAAAAAAAATACCTGCAGTGCCTGTGCGTGATGACTTCAGTAACTGGAGGACTCCAGCAAGCTTTACTAAAGCGCGAGAGAATGCTTTTGAAAGTGAAACCATACCTGTGCACTAAGGTCGGCTTCTACTGCAGAATTAAGGGGAATTTAAATTTTGTAAATGCTGCATTGCTGTTCGTTTATACAGAAAGCTGTAAATAGGGAGCAAAAGGGCAGAGAAGATGAGGAATGCATTTTAGAAACCCGTTGTTCTCCTTTATGATACATGGATGAAATGCATTAGAAAACTACCTTTGAGGGCAACACCATTCCTGCGAATAGCTGTGATAGCATTGTAAATGTCATCTTCATCCTCAGATGCAGAATTTACACAAACCTCTTCAAAATCCACAGGGACACACGCCTGCCTAGAAACAAGGGAAATAGTTTTAGGATAAGGTAAGGACTAGACTCTCTTCATGTGCTGCATTACTGTTTAAGACAACATCTACAAACCGAATTAAGAATCCTTGGATTCAAAACTAATACAGTAAGGGTTTAGGCAAGGCATTTTAAGCATCGAGTACCACAGTGCTTTACAAACAATGCTGCTTATTAAATTATATGAGTTTTAATAACATGCAAATCAATCTGGCTACAACCAACTGGAGTACCTGTATTTGCATAAGTGTAAATACCTCAAAAAGGTTGGTTACCTTTCCACTGGGACTTGCTCAATACAAACTAAAGAGATGGGCTGTGAACAGAATTTACATCATGTAACTGAAATTTGACTAATCACTGTTAAAACATTTAACCCCAAAGAAAATTATATTCCCTACACACTGAAAACATCTCCAAATACTCCAAAAAGTCAGAGTTAACATAACGCTAGACTAGTGTTGTCATTGTCTGTCCATCTCAACCTATGGGTTACCATATCAGACTGATCTGAAGTCGGCATCTCAGATTCTTCAGCCCCAAAGCCCTGCCTTCTCTATCCATAATACACTGCCCCTCTCTGAATCTTCTCAGATCGAGTTTGCTCCTCCCATAACCCATAAAAAGAAGTTATGTATGTATTTACATTAACATTCCATCTGTATTGTTCATTTTCATGCTTTCTCAACCTATGGGTTTTGGATCAGACTCGACGCTTTACAATCTTAGGATTTGAAGCTCATGCTCCTACTCTCCTACCCATAATACTTCATTCACCCAAATGATCTCACATAGAGTTTGCTACAAACATATCACAAATTCTATATATTGATACAGCTATATCTATATAGGTAGGTACTTGCTGTACAAAGACAGAACAAAGTTCAGGAGCTCAACCAGGAACTGCGGTTCATATGACCATATTCATCAGGTCTCTCAGTCATGGACAGGGGGAAGGAGGGTGGGGAGATAGAGGAAGAATGAAAATGCACAACACAGGTGGAATGTTATGGTAAGGACATAACTTCTTTTTCCAATGTTGTCATTTTCATTCGTTCCTCAACCTGTGGGACAGGGTCCCCAGCTACAATTATATAAGGTGGCCCTCATGAAAGGATATTCCAGAGCACTGCAGAGACAAAAGGTGCCCTATTCCTGGAAATTATGTCTAGTTAAAGTTCGTAATAAAAGTATGAGAACTTGACCAAGAAGCAGCTGCACAAATATCATCAACAGACACTCCTGACCAAAAGGCTTGAGATGTTGCCATGGACCTCTTAGAATGAGCCTCAAAGTGTCTAGGTAAAGGAATACTTTTGGATGAAAAAACAAAAGAAACACAGTCTCTCAACCATTTAGCCACCAAGGATTTGGCAACTGCTTTTCCCTTCTTTACATCTAAGAAAGACATGAACAGTTGGTCAGATTTTCTGAAAGATTTAGTCCTGTCTAAGTAAAAACACAATTGTATATGAACATCTAGTAGATGCAGTGTGTATTCTCCTTTGTTTTGAAAACTGGGAAAGAAAACAGGTAAACTGATAGACTGATTGATGTTGTTTTGTACAGCAACTTTAGGCAAAAAGGATGGACTGGTACGCAGTCAATCTGTCTTTATGAAAAAACAAATAAGGAGATTTAGAAGAGAGGGCGTGTAGTTCACAGACTTCTTGTCAACGTAACAGCTACCAAAACAGCTGTTTTTCACGAGAGAAATTTTAAATCTATTTTGGCTGCAGGTTCAAAGTGGGAAGAACTAATGCCTGTAAAACCACTGTTAGATCCCAAGGAGAAGCTAGATCTTGGGGACGAAGTAAAAGGGGTCCTAAGGAAAGCCTTACATAGTTTAGATGAAACTAGAGATGAAGAATCTACTCCAACATGAAAATCTGAAATGGCTGCTAACTAAACTTTTATAGTGGAATAACTGGCTTCATCTTGGAAAGGGGAAGACAGAAAATCCAACACTGCTGGAGTAGGAGCAGTAAAAGGATTTATTTGCTTCTGTTGAGCCCAAATGGAGAAATCTTTCCATTTACTCTTGTAGGTTTTCCTGGTAGATGATTTGTGGGAAGAAATGAAAATCTTTTGGATCAGGAATGAAAGCCTGGAATGTCTAGCCATCATCGGAATTGGAGAAACCATGTGGTCAATTTGAGGCTTCGAAGATCTGGATGACTTGTTGAGGCTAGAAAGGAGCAATGAGGATTACTTTGTTCTTCAACCTGTGTGCTTTCCGAAGAAATCTGGGAATCAGGGGAAAAGGAGGAAATGCATAGAGTAAACCATGGGGCCAAGCATGAATGAAAGCATCTCTTGGTGACTATCCCTGAGAGGGGATCAAGGCAAAGAAACTGCTGCATTTGTTGTTGGCAGGAGACTCAAAGAGATTGCAGCAAGGTTGATCCCATTTGAGGAAGATCATATTTGCCACCGACTGATTCAGAGACCACTCTTGAGGCATCAGTAAAACTCTGCTGAGCCTGTCTGCTAGGATGTTGTACTCCCCTGGAATGTGCATTGCAGTTAGAAAGTGGTTGGTACAGATCGCTCACTGCCACACACTCACTGCTTCTCAACACAGAGGATAAGATCTGGTTCCTCCTTGTTTGTTGATGTACCACACTACCCTGACTGTATCGTAATTGTCCCTACAGGGAGAACGTTGTGTACTATTTACACTGCTAGAAGGACTGCTCTCATCTCTAGGATGTTGATATGCAATTTGGTCTCCTGTGATATCCACGTGCCTTGGACCACCTGACCCAGAAAAATGCCCACCCACCCCAGTTGGGAGGCAACTGTGGTCAATGTGGCGTTTGGGGGGGGGGGACAAACTGGCTTCCTTGACTAACTTCCAGGGGAATGAAGCCACCAGAAGAGGGAGTCTTTGCACACCAGTGATAGCTTGATCGAATGGCTTAATAGGTGTTGTAGCAACCACTGAACTGATAATGTCCACTGCAGAATTCTCAGCGTAAGCATGCTGTAACAGGGTTATTGTGGCAGCCATGGAACCCACAGCCCTGACTGCAAAGCTTGCTGGAGGAACTGACATTTCCAAAATTTGTATGATACACACAACCTTAAATTTGAAATCCTGCCTGGAGTCAGATAGGCCATAGTTTTGGTAGTGTCCAAACACACTCCTATAAAGTCTACTGTTTGAACAAGTTGCAACTGCGATTTCTTCATGTTGATGGTTACGTCAAGAGTGGAAGCTAATTGTAAAAAATGGTTCCTGGCTTGGATGAGTAGATGCCTGGTTGGAGCAGTTAGAAGCCAGTTGTCCAGGTAAGGAAACATGTGGAATCCCTGCAGTTAGAAGTGAACTGTAACTACTGCCATGCATTTGGTAAACACCCTGGGAGCTGTGGTGAGACCAAATAGAAGCACTCTGAATCGATAATTGCTGGCCTCCAGCCTGAAGTGAAAATACCTTCTGGAGTGTCCATTTTGATATGGTAGTACGCATCCTTCAGGATCATCCAGTCATCCAATTTCAGGTAGAATGGACTGGACCATGACCATCCTGAATTTGGAGTTCTTTACTGATTTATTCAGATATGTCAGATACAAAATTGGCCTTAGGTCCCCTGTCTTTTTTGGTACTAAAAAGAATCTAGAGTAGATGCCTGACCCAATTTGGTCGGGCGGGACCTCCTGAATGACTCTGTTTTGAAGCAGCTTTGAAACATCTAAAGCTGCTGCCTCTCTCTGATTGGGTGGAACATCGAGGAGGTAAGCTCTTGGTTTGGGAAGACTGAAAATAGAGAATGGAGTAACAATTGGATACGATCCTTTGCACCCACAAGTCATTTGTAATGGCTAGCCAGGCTTCTAGGTGTAAGGATAAGTACCCCCGCACCCGAATACCTCCAAAGAAAGACAGTCAGGCCACTTTGCAGGAGCGTTTTAAGGTCTGTCTGAGAACAATTCCATACAGCCTCAATTCTGCGAACCTCCTCTGACACAAGGGTAGCATCTCCCATTATAACTGTTTCAACCCTCTACTTTCTGGAGGAAAATTCTCCCTGAGTTTATGGAAAAGGACCCTGAGACTTCCTGAACCACAATTTTTTACCACCATGCTGATTCCTGAAGAAGGATCTTTGTGGGGGTAGAAAACTGGATTCCAATGGCAGACAAGGTATTTTCATCTTTCTCTTTACAGGAGAGTGTCTCTCTGATTGTGGGGCCAAACAATGATAATCCATGAAAAGGTGCATTGACGAATGACTCCTTGAAAGGTTCTGCAAAGTCGCACAGCCACATCCAGGCATGATAATGGTGGCCGTTGAGGTGCCCTCTGCAGTGTGGGAAAATAACCTCATGGACGCATTGGAAAATGATTGAAGAGTGACCATTCTGGACAAAAAAGTCTTATGTTCCTCATCAGACAAGGACTGTGCTAGAAAGTTCCTTGACCAAGCCCCTCTGTAGCCTCATAATGTGGGATAAACAGCTCAATGCTCACAAAGCAAAGGTGGCAGAAGTGTAAACTCTCTTGCCAAACCTGTCCAAAGACCTAGATTCCCTGTTTAAAGGATGGACAGTGGAGCTTTCCTGAGCCAGCTCCTTTTAAGTGGCTGCCGCAACAACCATAGGATCTATGGAGATCCCTTTGGTCCAATGAGATCTGTCAATGGGGGCAGCAAGCATCTTATCCCCCTGTCTGGGAATGGGCTGTACAGCATTGTGTTCTTTCCATGCCCTGGTAAATACTAGGTCAATAAAAGCATATGCAGGGGAGGGATACCAAAGATGTAGATGGGCTGGACCCAAAAGCCTCCAAACACACCACTTCCTCAAGGCTGGGGTTTTGGGCAGAGCAACCACCTTTCTGAAGGAGGCTCTTCAAGAGGTCTGCAAAGGCAACATCATCATATGGAGATCTTGGGGACCCCTCCCCTTTCTCAAAATCAGTGTCGGTGATGATTGATTCATAGAGGGAGTCCAGGTGTCTCCTTTTACACTTTCTCTTCCGGAGGATCTCCTCGGTGGGATGCTGCAGCCAAATATCAGAATAGATCTGGGGTTCCACAGGTGGAAGAGATTGGAGGCTTCCTTAGACTGGCTGTCCCAGAGTAGAAGCGAGGCCTCAGTCACAGATCCCATGGACGTGGGGAGTGGTTCCGATGGTATGAAGACCAGGATCCTTCTGCAATTTGAGAGAACCCTTTCCACCACCTTGAAGGCAGAAGGACTCTGAGAACCCAAAATCCGTCCCTGTGGAGCCGAAACTGTCAGAGTAGACTTCTGTTCAAAAAACAAATAAGTGCCCAAATTCACCAATACTTCAAAAAATAGCACTTAGGATGCAGTCCAATTCCAATAAAACACTTTTATTCAGCTTCATGAAGTAAAGAGACATCCACATAAAGTTTCACATATAAATGCGTTTTCTCCCTTCTGGTTCCAGGAAAAGGATCTTTGAGGGATGGAGAAATGTACCCAATAGGCAGACAGTGTCTTCCCTTCCTGTTCACCCCCAGTCAAAGTCTCTGACTTTTGGACTAAGAAGGAAACTATCACAGGGGTTACTTAAAACAGACGCCTTAAAGCAGTCTGCAAAGTTACACAAACGCATCTAAGCAAGATGATACATCATAACACCAGTGTCTGCAGAGTTGGCAGTATCATTTGCAACACTAAAAAGAAGCCTCACGGATACACTGCAGATGGATTACATAACAGACAGATGAACTTGCTGAAACATTCACCACCTGTGGCTGTAATATCAATACAGTTTCTGACATCTCTACACTCAAATCACTTTGCAGAATTATCAGGTGTGCCAAATAGCTCGCAGCATCAAAAACAAAAGTGACCAACGTATAAAAGTGCACTTCTCTAGAGGGTTCAGTGCCCAAGGGTCCTTACTTTGTGGGGTCAACAGAAAGGTTCTCCTCAGACATCTTCTTGATGGCTGCAGCAACCACAGTGGTATCAACCATGGGGCTCTTGGTCCAAAAATATTCACCTTTGGGAGGGACAAGGAATTTGCATAGCTTCCAGGTAAGAGTTCCAATAGGTTGAGTTCTCTTCAAACCCACTGGGACTCCAGATCAATGACGACATCTAAAGGAGCCATTACTCAGGGTATGCATCAAAAGCCACAAGAAATACAGCCTGCTTGGGGGGGTTAAGGCTTTGGTGGTATGTCCTCCATGCTGTCTCATCAATTCTAATGAGTCGCCAAAGAAAGCATCATCACGGAGGAGTTTTAGGGAGACTTCTCCATTGATGTTAGTACCCTCAGTGAGCGACTCCTCCAGGGAGTTGAGATGCTTCCTCTTGCACCCTTTAAGTGAACCTCCCAAAGAACGGATGTCCTGGTGGGGGGACACACCGAAGAAGTGAGAGATCCCAAGGGCTGCTCTGGATCCAGGTGATGCCAGCCTGAGGAATCAGATGAATGACAGGACCAGGACAAGTCTGACTTGGTAAATAAAGGCCCAGTCTCCGACAAAGAGAGAATCCTCTTAACAACAGTGAATGCAGACACTATGATTAGACAGCTAGGCACAGTTTCCCTCAAATTCATAGATCAGAGACAGAATAAATGTTATATATATATATATATATATATATATCTATATCTATATATATATATATATATATATATATATATATATATATATATATATATATGTGAGTGTGTGTGTGTATGAGAGAGAGAAAGAGCAGTGCCCAGAGCAGACCCAGTCTGATGTTGTCGAGATCACAGCAGAGCTAATTAAACCAGAAGCACCCAAAGGAAAGGGTGGCTCCAAAATCCTGAGCAAACCTGACCCCATAGCATTAGCTCCTAATGCTCCTGATGCTTTAGCTCAGAGATGTGCTCAGCACCATGGAAGATGGAGCCAAGCACATCAACGAGGGGAGCCAGTGGCAGACACAGCCAAACTG
>NC_056747.1:615658149-615784074 GCF_019279795.1 Protopterus annectens
ACCCACCACTAACAAATTGTACCTCAGTAAGTGGAAGAGGTTTGCTATCTGGGCTCAACTCAAGGGCTTAGACCCTATCACTGCTCCTGTCCCAGAGGTTTTGAAATTCTTAACATCCCTGTTTAATCAGGGATCTTCTGTCTCAACTATTAAAGTCCAACTAGCGGCTATCTCTAAATTCCACGAATCCACGGATCCTCCTTTGATGAGCAGCAGACTATGCAAAACGTTCATTAAAGGTGCGAGTCTATTAAGACCACCAGTTTTTCATCCTGCACCTCCGTGGGATCTTGATTTGGTGCTTCGCGCATTAACATCTCCTCCTTTCGAACCGGCTGCTACATGCAGTTAAAATATCTGTCTTGGAAAACGGCATTCTTAGTGGCTATTACTTCTGCAAGAAGAGTTTCAGAGCTTCAAGCCCTGTCTATTAAGCCACCGCACTTGATTTTCCACAAGGATAGAGTATCACTTAGGCCTAATCCATCCTTTGTCCCAAAGGTCTGTTCTAGTTTCTGTCTTCAACAATCTCTAGAGCTACCAGTTTTCTTTCCAAAATTCTCCAATGAAGCAGAATACACTCTCCATAAATTGGATGTTCACAGGCAATTACGCTTCTATTTAGACAGGACTCAGCAACTTCGTAAGTCAGACCAGTTGTTTGTGTCCTTCTCAGATAATAAATTGGGCCAAACCATCACAAAAGCTACTATCTCAAAATGGATCAGAGATTGCATAACTCAGGCCTATTCTTCTTCGAATAAGCAACTTACAACATCTATCAAAGCTCATTCTACCAGAGCTATGGCTACTTCTATAGCCTTTCATTCCAAGCTCGCTATATCGGAAATTTGTGCTATGCTACTTGGTCCAACCCGCACACTTTCATTTCCCACTACAAATTGGATGTGGCATCTAAAGGACGAGCATCATTTGGTTCCACGGTACTCAGGAGTGTTTTCCAGTGAGCCACCCAGGATTCAGGTGCTAGGGACGCTGTCCCATCAGTCAGAATGTAGGCGAGATAGGATCACATAACATCTTTTAGTTATGTACTCACCATAACTTCAGATGTTTGGGATCCATCTCGCCTACATTCCTAATACCCACCCTCCTTCCCCCTGCCTTGCAGATCAGAAGAGATTGAACGGTTTTGAGTTCAACTGTTTTATCTTGTTTCATCTGATGATGTTATATAAGCAGGGTATGCGTGTGTGCATGTATGCGGACAAACTAGATCTGGGGGACTGGTAGTGGTGCATCCTGGGATATAGTAAGCTCAGCCAATAAGAGACTTCGCTCTTTGGCATAAGCGTGCCGAGTCGGAGCCGAGGGATCGGCTCCGAACCCATCAGTCAGAATGTAGGCGAGATGGATCCCAAACATCTGAAGTTATGGTGAGTACATAACTAAAAGTTTCGAAAACCCCAAGGAGCTTTCTCAGGCACACAGGGAGATGCCCCCTCTAGAGGCAGAGGAGGGGGCAGAGGTGGAAGACGCCCAGGCGGCAGAGGGGTCCGCAACATCAAGGTGACAGGGATACACTCCCTGGTAAACCTTTCCAGCACTCCTGAGAGGAGGCCCGACTGTCCTGCTCTGGAGGCAGTCGGGGGTCGCTTAGCTTTATACCCTCAGGCCTGGCAAAATGTAACTACAGACAAGTGGGTAAAAAGCGTGGTTACCAGAGGTTACAACATACCCTTTCTATCCCATCCCATTCCAAAGAAAAGACTCCCAGATGTACCGCCCCATCTGCGAGAGCCAGCAGCTATAGAAATTTCAAAGCTGCTAGAAAAAGAGTCATCCAACCAGTCCCAGCGGACCAGCAAGGATTCGGGACTTACTCAAGGTTCTTTTAGTTCCAAAGAAAACAGGGGACTGGAGGCCCATCCTGGACCTAAGCTACCTCAATACCTTCGTCAGGAAGGAAAAGTTCGAATGGTCACGCTTCAATCGATCCTTCCATTCTTACAGAAGGACGACTGGATGTGCTCAATAGATCTAGAAGATGCATACTACCACATCAAAATGGCCAGGGCATCCAGAGATCATTTGCGCTTCCGGCTGGGGGCCAGTCACTTTCAATTTCGAGCCCTTCCCTTTGGTCTGACCTCAGCCCCCAGGGTCTTCACCAAATGCATGGCAGTGGTAGCGTCTCACTTGAGACACCAAGGATTCCAGGTGTTTCCGTATCTGGACGACTGGCTCCTTTCTGCCACCACCCAGCGTCAACTATTACAGGCCAGAGACTTTACTCTTCAACTGTGTGTTCACCTAGGGATTTCCGTAAACTTCGGAAAATCCTTGCTTCAGCCATCACAAAATATTTTGTTCATAGGAGCAGAATTAAACACACGTCAGTTAATTCTAAGACTTCCCCCAGAAAGGATATTATCACTTCAGACTCACATACGTCTTCTACTTTTGTCAAGGAAATCTCCAGCAAAACTGGTACTGAAGGTTTTGGGACTCATGTCAGCCTCCCTTATTGCAATACCCTTGGGAAGGCTGCACATGAGAGTTCTTCAATGGCTACTGTTTGCACAATGGTCGTTTCAACAACTACCTCTAACACACGAGATTCTTATAACAAAAACATGCAAGACACATCTAAACTGGTGGCTTCAAACGTGCAACCTTTCCAAGGGAGACCATTTGTGCTACCCACACCTACAGTTACGGTGACCACGGACGCTTCCCTGATAGGGTGGGGGGGCATCTTTCAGGGACAGACAGTCCAAGGCGAATGGACCAATTTGGAGTACAATCTGCACATCAATGTTCTAGAGTTGAGGGCAGTGTTTCTAGCGTTGCAACACTTTGCTCCCCTTCTTCCTCTAGGGACTATTGCAGTTCAGACGGACAACATGTCGGTAGTCTGGTACATAAACAAGCAAGGGGGAACCAAGTCCTATCAGCTATGCAGAGAGGCCATGAGAATCTGGCAGTGGGCGGAGTCCACGGGTCGCTTTCTAATAGCAACGCACATCCCGGGGTCATCCAACGTCATAGCCGACAGGCTGAGCAGAGCAATTCTGTTACCGCACGAGTGGTCCCTAAAACAGTCAGTGGCGAAAAGGATTTTTCGCACGTGGGGCCAGCCTTCCTGCGATCTGTTTATGCTCCAATGAACGCCAAATGCAGGAGCTACTTTGCCCTATTACCCCCTCCAGGGGAAGTCCCCATGGACGCACTGATTCACGATTGGCCCCCGGGACTCCTGTACGCATTTCCTCCGTTTCCCCTGATATCAAAGTTTCTCCAGAAAGCCAGAAACCTCCACAGGACAATAATCCTCATTGCCCCATTCTGGCCTCGTCAAATTTGGTTTCCCTTCCTGAAGACACACTGCATTCGGGGACCCTGGATTCTGGACCCAGAGCCAGATCTATTGACTCACTCGTCAGGGGCTCTCCATTCCGCGCTCCGGTCCCTCCATCTAGCAGCTTGTTTGCTCCAATTCCCAACTTAGCCAGGTCTGATCTTCTTTCGCCAGCAGTTCGGAATATTTTGGTGGCTTCTCATAAAGCTTCCACTACTAAAACATATTCTAGTAAATGGAAGCGATTTGTATTCTGGGCGAATACACAGCAAGTGGATCCTTTTATAGCTCCTTTGAATAAAATATTAGAATTTTTAACGGACTTATTCCATCAGGGTGCTTCTCCTGCTACACTAAGAGTTCAATTGGCTGCCATTTCAAATTTCCATGTGGAAGAATGTGGGGCTCCTGTTATGGCCCACAGACTTTGTAAAGCCTTTTAAAAGGGGGTTTTCATATTAGACCACCAGTCAGATCTCCTACGTCACCTTGGAGTCTAAATTTGTTGTTATCTAAATTAATGTTGCCCCCCTTTGAACCTGCCTCTTCTTGCCCATTAAACTTTTTGTCCTGGAAGACTCTCTTTTTGGTAGCCATTACTTCCGCTAGGCGAGTATCTGAACTTCAGGCTCTCTCCATCAAGCACCCTTATTTGATCTTTCACTCTGACAGAGTTTCTCTTCGAACTAATTCATCCTTCCTCCCTAAAGTGTGTTCTATTAACAATATTAATCAGTCCATTGAATTACCCACTTTCTTCAAAAATCACTCCAACAAAATGGAGTATATGTTGCACAAATTAGATGTTCACAGCAACTAAGATTTTACTTGGATAGAACAAAAGATCACAGAAAAACTGATCAACTCTTTGTGGCTTTTGCTGATAGCAGGATAGGACTAGCAGTTACCAAAAGAACTCTTTCTAAGTGGTTAACGGATTGTATAATCTATGTCTATGATTCTTCAAATCAAACTCTTTTGCACAAACCCAAAGGACATTCCACAAGGTCAGTGTCTACATCTTTGGCTCATGCAGCCCGCCTACCACTAGACGCTATTTGTGCGGCTGCTACTTGGTCTAAGCCACATACATTCATTTCTCATTATAAGGTAGACAAGGCTTCTAGGGACAGGGCAACCTTTGGTTCCACTGTGCTCAAGAACGTCCTTCCGTGAGTTCCTCAGGAACAAGGAGCTAGGGACGCTACCCATGTGTAAGAACAAACGGCGAGATTGAACACTATCACATATAGAAGTTATGTCCTTACCATAACGTTCCATGTGGAGTGTTCATCTCGCCTTTGTTCTTACATTCCCACACCTCCGCCCTTAAGAAGAACGTTCTTTTGATGCCTGGCTGGGAGCATCCTGCTACTGCTTGCAGATGTTGTGTACATAGTTGGCATATATATATATATATATATATATATATATATATATATATATATGTCTATTTGTTCTTTCTATATATAGTTATGTATAGACTCTTATTTCTGTGCATATGTGATGTAAGCATGAATGTGCTCTCTCTGGAGATTGGTTTGCTTGCAAACTAGATCTGAGGTAAAGGCAGAGGGGGATTGTGGGTATTAGATTGTCTCGAGCTTCTTCTCGATGCAGAGCTTGCAAGAGGCCGGCACGGAGCCGAGGATCGGCTCCGAACCCATGTGTAAGAACAAAGGCGAGATGAACACTCCACATGGAACGTTATGGTAAGGACATAACTTCTATTTTCCGTTGTTCCACCGTTATCTACTGGAATAGCCCTGGCATCTGGAACCATTTCCAGACCTTTTGACCCATCTGACGGGCAAGCTGCACCAGTCTCTTCAGTCCCTCAACCTCACAGCTTGGTTGCTCCACTTCCAACCATAGCCAGGCTTCCGTTTATTTCTCTTCCTGTCCGTGATATTATTCTTGCCTCCCATAAGTCCAATACTAGGAAGACTTATGTGAGTAAATGAAAGCGTTTTTCGTTCTGGGCAGAAGCTAGGTCCTTAGATCCTTTTAATGCACCAATTCATAAAGTTCTAGATTTTCTGGCGGAGCTTTTTCATTCAGGGTCGTCGTCGGCCACTATCAGAGTACAACTAGCGGCCATTGCCAATTTTCATGTAGGGCTCTCGGAAACTAATATTATGTCCCATAAACTCTGTAAAGCTTTCCTCAAGGGCATCTGCTTGCTCAGACCTCCCATTAAGGATCCTCCTCCACAATGGGATCTAAATTTGGTGTTAACTTCATTAATTCTCCCTCCCTTTGAGCCTGCAGCTTCTTGTTCCCTCAAGCTTCTCTCTTGGAAAACTCTGTTTTTGGTGGCTATAACCTCTGCCAGAAGGGTGTCGGAACTTCAGGCCTTGTCTGTCCGTCCCCCTTATTTGGTTTTTCATAAAGACGGGGTAGCTCTCAGAACGAATCCTTCCTTTCTACCAAAAGTTTCTTCTGAATCAAATCTGAACCACACTATTTACTTGCCTGTTTTCTTCCCAAATTATTCAAACAGGGCTGAACAGAAACTACATTCCTTGGATGTTCATCGTCAACTGCGGTATTATCTAGACAGGACAAAACAATTCAGAAAGTCAAAACAGCTCTTCCTCTCTTATGCTGAAGGAAAGAAAGGACTTCCAGTATCAAAGGTAACTCTTTCCAGATGGTTAGCATCCATCATTACCTTTGTCTACGAGTTGAGACACAAACAACTTCCTTCAGGACCTAAGGCTCATTCATCCAGGGCACTATCAACCTCAACAGCCTTTCAAGCAAGGTTACCATTAGATGCCATTTGTGCAGCAGCTACATGGGCTTCTCATCATACTTTTATTACCCATTACAAACTTGATATAGCCTCCAGAAATAGAGCTGACTTTGGTTCCACCGTACTCAGGAGTCTGTTCCGTTGAGCCACCCAGGACCAAGGTGCTAGGGACGGTGTCCCATCTAGCAAGAATGAAGGCGAGAATGACAACTTAACATTAAGAAGTTATGTACCTACCATAACGTTCCATGTTAGTTGTCTTCTTCTCGCCTTCTTTCTTGCATCCCTCCCTCCTGCCCCCTAGCCTGGACAGACTTGAAGGTCTCTTGAGTCCTTTTCTTTCATGATACATAGTTATTCAGAGTTACCCGTATCATGAGTGTTACCAGCAGGTAGACCGTATTTTTATATAATGGCTTATTTTTTGGTAATAATAAAACTATACTATGTGTTAGCTGTCAACGAGATCTGGGGAGTTAGCGCATGGCATTGTGGGATATAGGGCTGCCTCGAGCCGGTAAAAATAGCTCTCGAGCTATAGTATAGGCCGAGTCAGAGCCGAGGATCAGCTCCGAACCCATCCAGCAAGAAAGAAGGCGAGAAGAAGACAACTAACATGGAACGTTATGGTAGGTACATAACTTCTTATTATGCAAAGTACATAACTTTCATTACCTGAAATTGTCTCTTCTGTCCATTCCTCAACAGAAGGGACAGAGTCACCAGCTCGAGAATTCTAGGGAGGTCCATGGAAGGGTATTCTGGAGGATGGCTAAACCAAAAGCAGCTCTATTTCTGGACAGCAAGTCCAATTTGTAATGAGAAATGAAGGTATGAATATTTCACCATGTGGCAACTGTACAAATATCATCAACAGATGTTCTTGAAAAGAAAGCAGTGGAAGCAGACACACATCTGGTTAAATGGGCTTTTGATGGTTCTAGGCAAGGTAAGGCCCTTCTCCTTGTACACGAGAGACACAGTCAGACTTGATAAAATTACTTTGGAAACTCTTTGCTCCAGTTTGACTTTGGAGAAGGAGATAGTTGATAAGATTTCCTAATACCTTTGGTACGATGAAGACAGAAATACAACTAATGATGCACATCCAGCAAATGTAATACATACTGCCATTCTGTTGGCAAAATTAGTTACGAAAACCGGAAGATGGATGGATTAGATTATTGCAGTTTCAGCTGCCACTTTTGGAAAAAAGGATGGATTTGTCCATAAAGATACTCTATCCTTGTGAAAAATAATGTACGAAGGTTTGCAAGACAGGGCTTGTAATTTAGATACTCTCCGAGCTGACATGGCTGCCACCAAAAGAAGAAGTTATGTACTTGCCATAATATTCCATCTTTGTTGTCTTTTTTCATTCTTCATCGACCTGTCTGTTTCTGATAAGATTCGGCTGCTTACAAAAGCTTAGGCTCTGAAGCTCAAGGTCCTCCTACCCATAATGCTTCACTCCCCCCTTGGTTACCTCAGATCGAGTTTGCTTCTACCAAGTTTACCAATAATATTATCACAAATGCAATGTTCATTGATACTAATAGTTACCAGAAAAGGAAAAGAGAGAACAGGAGCTAAACAAGGAACATAAGTTCCTAAAAAAACATATCCATCAGGTCATCCACAAAAGAGACAGGGGGAAGGAGGGAGGAAAGGTTGAGGAAGAATGAAAAAGAGAAGACAGGTGGAACGTTATGTTAAGTGCATAACTTCTTTATCTGATGTTATCATTATCATTCTTTCTCGATCTGTAGGACAGAGACCCCAGCTACAACAACCTTGAGTGCCCTTCATGGAAGGTTATTCTGGAGAACTACAGAACCAAAGCGGCAAAAAAGTGAACCAGCACACAGGTAAGTCCAGTGACAAACCAATTGTATTCAATAAAAAATAAGAAATCACTGTGTGTGTGTGTGTGTGTGTGTATATATATATATATATATATATATATACACACACACACACATACACACACACACACACACACACACACACACACACACACACACACACACACACACACACACACACACGCACACACAGTCAATATAAAAAGTGTACACATCCCTGTTAAAATGCCAGGTTTTTGTGATATAAAAAAAATGAGACCTCAATAAATCATTTGAAAACTTTTTCCACATTTAATGTGGCCTATAACCTGTACAATTTAATTGAAAAACAAACAAATCTCTTAGGGGGAAAATATAAAAAATAAAAAAAACATACAATAATCTGGTCGCATAAGTGTACACACCCTTAAACTAATACTTTGTTGAAGCACCTTTTGATTTAATTACAGCATTCACTCTTCTTGGGTAGGAGTCTGTCAGCATGCCAAATCTTGACTTGGCAATATTTGCCCACTCTTCCTTGCAAAAGCGCTCCAAATCTCTCAGATTGCGAGGGCATCTCTTGCGCACAGCCCTCTACAGGTCACCCCACAGATTTTCTATTGGATTTAGGTCTGGGCTCAGGCTGGGACATTCCAAAACTTTAATTTTCTTCTGTTGAAGCAATTCTTTTGTTGATTTGGATGTATGCTTGGGGTCATTGTCGTGTTGAAAGGTGAAATTCCTCTTCAGCTTTTTAGCAGACGCCTGAAGGTTTTGGGCCAAAAGTGACTGGTATTTGGAACTGTTCATAATTCCCTCAACTTTGACTAAAATCCCAGTTCTAGCTGAAGAAAAGTAACCCCATGATACTGCCACCACCATGCTTCACCATGGGGATGGTGTTCTTTTGGTGATGCGAAGTGTTTTTTTGCGCCAAACGTACCTGTTGGAATTGCGGCCAAAAAGTTCAGCTTTGGTCTCATCAGACCATAACACATTTTCCCACATGCTTTTGGGGGACTTGATGTATTGTTTTGCAAATTTTAGTCGGGCCTGGATGCTTTTCTGTGTAAGAAAAGGCTTCCGTCTTGCAACCCTACCCCATAATCCAGACATATCGAGAATACGGGAGATTGTCACATGTAGTACACAACCAGTACTTGCCAGAAATTTCTGCAGCTCCTTCATTGTTGCTGTAGGTCTCTTGGTAGTCTCCCTGACCAGTTTTCGTCTTGTCTTTTCATCAGTTTTGGAGGGACATCCAGTTCTTTGCAACGTCACTGTTGTCCCATATTTTCTCCACTTTTTGATGACTGTCTTCACTGTGTTCCATGGTATATCCAATGCTGTGGAAACATTTTTGTACCCTTCTCCTGACTGCTACCTTTCAACAATGAGATCCCTTTGATGCTTTGTAAGCTCTCTGTGAACCATGGCTTTTGCTGTAGCAGGCAACTGAGTAAATGTCAGGAAAATCCTACTAGGACAGCTGAACTTTATTTGGGGTTAATCAGAGTCTCTTTAATTGATGGCAGATGTGTACCCAACAAGACTGAATGCTGTAATTAAATCAAAAGGTGCTTCATGAAAGTATTAGTTTAAGGGTGTGCACATTTATGCAACCAGCTTATCGTAATTTTTTTATTTTTTATATTTTTTCCCCTAACAGATTTGTTTGTTTTTCAATTGAATTGTACAGATTATAGGTCACATTAAAGGTGGGAAAAGTTTTCAAATGATTTATTGTGGTCTCATTTTTTTTATATCACAAAAACCTGGCATTTTAACAGGGATGTTTACACTTTTTGTATCTACTGTATATATTTGTGAGTTTCAGAAACTCGAGATTCATATGGTTGAGACTATATGTTCGTGTTTCCAAAAACACAAAAGTAAAAAAAAAAAAAAAAAAAATCTGTTTTTGCAGTTCTCCCACACCCCCCCACCCCTGCAAATTATCTATACCAACTCCAAGATCGCACTACAATGGGGAAAAGGGTAAATTTCCTGTGAAAGCATTCCTAGGAGATCACGATATAGTGGGGTTTAGGGAATTTACCCCTTTCTCCACTGTGGTGCAATTTTGGAGCTGGTGTGCATAATTTGCAGGGAGGGTTGCCCCCCATACCTACACACACACACACACACACACACACACACACACACTCACGTATATACATATAAATATATAAATATGTATATGAGTGTGTGGGTGTATATACGCGCGCGCGCACACACACACACATACATATATATATATATATATATAAATATATGTGTGTGTATGTATGTGTGTATATTTTGTCGATCTCGCACACCCAGTTATTATCTGTGTGCATAGATCAAATGGTGTCGACCAAACTGGTGTCGGTGTAGGTGCACAGTCAATCCAGAGTGTATGTATACTTCTGTATGTCTATGTGTGTATATATATATATATATATATATATATATATATATATATATATATCTATCTATCTATATATATATATATATATATAGATATATATATATATATATGTCAAAGGAAAAAACTTCAAAGACCAATACACGTAAGGTTCAGTTAAGGCACATTTAATAACTTGCAGCAAGGAGACAAAAACATGCAAATACAAGATTTTGCCTAACTACTAACAATAAGTATGCTATTCTTATACTGTTTTACAAGACATGGCCTTCTATGGCTGACGTAATCAAACACAACTTTCAGTATTGTTCTACAGCAGATGTTACTCAGATTTTCTGCTGACATGATTAGATTTGTGAAAAACTTTTTGAAAAAAACAACCTGGCCTTGGTGGGCACTAACCCGTTACAGGCCCCTATTGTACAATTCTAATACATGTGTTACATTTCAAGGTACTTTTATAACTCAGGCATAAGCAAATGCTGATTACAGTTCATATTTTCAAGCAGTCTTTGTTCTAATTTTCTATAGCTTCTATAGTTGTGTATTTTCTGACAGCACAAGCGGAACTTCTTGTCTAAGCCTCATAACATTTATACAAGTAGTATTGTTCTATTCATTACTTTCCTAACACAAGCAGAAATCATCTGCTTCTCAGTAAATTTCCAAGCATAAGCAAAGATTTTAGCTGACAATACAAGGTCAGAAAGCATCTGCAGTTTGTACAGATTTATGCAGTATGAAATAGCATAAATGTGTTAACCCTTTTCAAGCTCTAAATGCACTAAGCATATTACTAATACATATATTACTACATATTTTTCTGACATTTCCCCCCTATTAATACTTTTATTCTACTTTCAAAATAAGCATAAACAGTTTGTTTTCTTCCCCTAACCTCTTCCCACTCAGGATTTGCAGTTAAGAGAGTCATTCAGTTTAAACTTATGAAAGCTTTTTCAATCTTTTAACAGTTCTTCGAACTCAGTACTTTGATATAAGGTTTCAGATACTGACATGTCTATAAAGTCTTTAATCAGTCTTTTCATGCAGGGGATACAACAGCAAACACATACTCCCAATAGGAGCATTCCTACACAAATGGCAATCAGGATGTTCATTAGGATGGTACCCCACCCCCCCAAACCATTTCTGGAAAATGTCCGTCAGTGGGTTTGGGCCTGGTTTGGTCATGGCCGACACTTGCTGAATTACAAGATGATTGTCTATCTCGTGTTTATGGTCAGGAATATACGAACAGCATTCTTCTTGGATTAAAGCGCAAGTACCACCTCTCGCCGCTAGGGTGAAGTCGAGAGCCATGCGGTTTTGAAGCACTACAGTTCTCATGGCATTCAGTTCATCAGTCACCAATTCGAGGGCGGAAAAAGTTGCATTGCTCATTACTTCGAGAAGTTTAGACAGTTTTCTCAGCTCCCAGATCGATTTCACTGCTCCATATGCTGGTAATATGCCTGCCCACGATATAACACTATCACTCAAGTCCATATGTCCACTGCATATAGAATGATGTTTTTTCCAATGCGCATCGATTTGTCCCACTGGATTTACAGGTTTCTTGATGACCTCTTGGACATTTCAAAATTTTCCTCGAGGCAAAACTGCAGTGTGTCATATGGCCGGAACCAGGTAACCCACAAAACAACTGCCGGACCAATTCTCAGGTAACCATTTGTATGCCTTTCTGCCACACACAAAATAACAGTCCTCTACTTTAGTAGTAACCTTACTGTGAATATACACTCGCCCTGCATGAAACATTTTTCTATCAGTTATAGACAGTTGCTTATAAAGAACAGAATTATGTTTTACTTCAAGTGTTTTGTGCATCAATCCAAGAAATGAATCATAGTTTGTATTACAATAAAAATCTGCATTGTTACCTTTAGTGTAACATTTATAAGGAACAGTCACATTGCAATTGCTCCAACCCACCTGAACAGTATCATTTTTATAAAAACACACAGTTCCCTTTTGTGGAACAAACAAGTGCAATGCTATTTTATCTTGTGATGTAATGGTTGAGGTATCATAAATCAAGTTTTCCCAGGTCTCATTGACCCCTAGGGGGACTGTAGTCATTAATAACCCCCCGTATGCTGTCGGCAAAGCTGTGCAAATCCAGCAATTCGAAACATTGAAAGTCTCAGCATACACATATTTAATTGCCTGGTAAGTGTTAAAGTTTGGATGCCAGTCTATGAGTAACGCTTCACTTTTATTCAGTTCGGTTTGTGTGGCTGGGAAAAGGAAAGGCCACAGCAAAAAGATTATTGTCACTAGTACAGTTAACAGGATGATTATACAATACTTCTGAGGAAAGGGTTGTTCTGCATTCCTGTTTCTTCTGGACTCTATAATTTTTACTCTTGGCATGTGACAAGATTTTTGTCCAGTTCAAAGTTTTTAACTAATTTGCAGTGCGTCAGGTGGATCCAGGAGGCGCGCTCCGCTATCTTGACTGCAGTGGGTGTCGACAGAAGCACTTGATATGGACCTTCCCACTTTGGTGATGCCCAATTCTTCTTCTTTACTGTCTTCACCCAGATCCAGGTACCCGGGGGCACTGCCACTTCTGACAGTCTGGTTCGTTCTTTATCTAAAACAGAATTTGACTACAGCAGATGTTTAGAATTCAACAGGTTTCTCATATACTCAGCTAGTGTACTGTCAGCTTCCTGGTCTGCGGGCATGAGAGATTTCCACTGAGGTATATAATAAGCCCTTCCAAATAGTTTTTCAAAAGGAGTCAATCCTTTTGCATTCGGAACAGTTCTCATGCTCAACAGTGCCAGGGCCAGACAGTACACCCAATTTCTCTGTGTTTCTACTATTAACTTCCTTAGCTTACTCTTTAAAATCCCATTATGCCTCTCTACTAGCCCTGCTGATTGTGGGTGATACGCACAATGATTTTTTAACGAAATACCAAAATGTTTACTTAACTGTTGTATGGTCTGGTTTACGAAGAGTGTGCCGTTGTCACTGTAGATCTTTCCGGAATGCCAAATCTAGGGATGATTTCTTTAACGAGAACTTTTGCCACCGTTGCCGCGTCCGGATTTTTAGTCGGAAAGGCTTCCACCCATCTGGAAAACATATCTACAATGACAAGACAATACTTCTTATTTTCACATTTGTTCAATTCTATAAAATCCATACAGATGAAACAGATACGGTGGTGTAGGGAAATTCCCTTGCTTGGGCTTTAACGCCCCTTGTGCATGATGTTTATTAGAAACGTGACACATCGAACAAAATTTTTTAGAGTAGTTTAAGAATCCGTATGTCATGAACACTTGGTTCACCAGCTGTACCATCCCCCCTGTTGAGACATGGCACTGCCCATGGCTCAACAAAGTTGCATATCTAAACAAATTAGACGGCAATATCAGTTTCCCTTCTTTAGAGATGTACAGCCCCTTTTCGAGAATTGCTCCTCGTTTTACCCATCTTTGTTTTTCAGCTTGCGTAGTAAGTGTCTGCATTGTCTTTAACATTTTTAAGTCTAAAATCTCAGAGGGTTGTAATTCCTCATTCAAAAGAAATACTTCTGAAGCTGCCTGCTTTGCAGCTGTATCAGCTCTCGCATTACCTTTTGAAATCCTATCCTGTTGTTTGGTATGAGCTGTGCATTTACAAATAGCTACTTTCTGAGGTAATTGAATAGATTCTAAGAGATCTAAAATACACTGTGCATGATTGATTGGTTTGCCAGTAGATGTTATCATTCCTCGATTTTTCCACTGTTGTGCAAAGACATGTACAGTAGAGAAAGCGTACTGGCTGTCAGTAAAAATGTTTACACATTTACCCTTTGCTAAGGTGCATGCTCGTGTTAAGGCAATCAATTCTGCTGCCTGTGCAGATAAATTGTGTGGTAAAGGTTTTGCTTCTATAATCTCAGTATCAGAGACTACTGCATATCCTACTAGGTTCTGTCCTGCAGGACCCCTTTTGCACAAGCCATCCACGTAGTATGTCACCTCGGCATCATCCAAGGGGACATCCGTGAGATCTTTTCTAGGCAGTGTCTTTTGCTCAATCACTTTCAGGCAGCTGTGTGGTGTGCCATGTGCAGGGGTTGGGAGCAAGGTAGAAGGGCTCAAAGTCGTACATTGTTCAATTGTCATATGAGGTTGGCTCAACAATATAGTCATACAGGAAAGATGCCTAGCAGGGGAAAGATATGCTACCTTCTCTTGCAGTAAAATAATCGCGACTGCATGAGGCACTCTCAATGTGACAGGGTGGAACAAAACTACTGAGGCCGAAGCCTGTACTTCCATTGCAGCTGCAACTACTGCTTGTACACAGTGAGGTAAAGACCATGCCACTGGGTCCAGTTGTGATGAATAATAAGCAATAGGGTGTTGCTTGTCCCCATGCTGCTGTGTTAACACTGATGTCATATAACCTTACTTACAGTCTACAGTTTGGAAAAAACGTTTATGATAGTTTGGTAATCCCAAAACTAATGAGGACGCTTTAACTGTTTCAGTTTGCAGAAAGCAGAGTCTGCTTCTGGTGTCCATTGTAACAAATCCTGTACTGCCATAGGCTTTTTTATAAATCAGGTTAGTCAGCGGTGCAGATTCCAAGGCATAGTTTGGAATCCAGCTCCGACAAAAATTAGTCGTACCCAGGAAGGACATCATTTCCTTCTTGGTAGTGGGTTTTGGTGCTTGCAAAATCACTACTTTTCTGTCCTCATCTAATGTCCTACCCTCCGTGGATATTACATATCCTAGGTATTTAACTTGTTTTTCCAAAGCTGCAGTTTATTTTTGTTTATTTTATGTCCTTCAGTGGCTAAAAATTGTGACGGCGCTATGGTATCTTCTTTGCAATCTTGCTGGGTAGGGGCCACCAGCAGGATATCATCAACATAAAGTAAAATCTGACTACCTCTCGGTGGGGTAAATCCCGCCAAGTTACTTGCCATTTCTTGTGAGAATATTGTCGGACTTTCACAATATCCCTGAGGTAGTCGCGTATATGTATACCTTTTCCCCTGAAATGTGAATGCAAACCAATACTGGCTGTCAGGGTGTATCGGTATTGAAAAGAACGCATTGCTGATATCTACCACAGAAAAATATTTCTGTTGAGGTTTTAAATCATTCAACAGAGTGTGTGGGTCTGGCACCGTAGGTGCCCTTGGTATTACTGCGTCATTTACAGCTTGTAAATCTTGGACAATACACCATTCTCTTTTTGCTTTCTTAACAGGAAATAAGGGTGTGTTACATGGTGAATCAGGAGATTCCACCAGTACCCCTTCCTTAAGTAAAGCTGCTATAATAGGTTTGATTCCTACCTCTGCATCTTTTCTTAAGGGATACTGTCTTTTTTGTGGTCTAAATGCTGACTTTGGCGTAATAGTGACTGACCCCGCTGTACGAATAAGTCCTACATCTGATTTTCCTGTTGACCAGAGAGTTTCTGGTATATTCTGTAAGGCATTCTCTTCCTCCTTCAATAGGAGTGCTAATCCAGCTGTCCTTGCTAGACTGCAAGTATACGGCTGGGTGGGTCTGAGTTATCCAATTCAACTTCTGCCTTTGTATTCCTTGTTCTGACAGTTCTAACTCTGTCTGCTTCTCCCATCTCGTAACCTTTTCTCCTAGGTCTACCCATTTTACATTCTTGTCCTTAGTTAAGCTAACATGTGGTAATCGATTAGATTTATAGAGTGCAAAGAACTCCTGGGGCAATGAACAGCTGGCAACACTGTTCCCTTCCATGTCCCAGTACAGATTACATAATATCAATCTGTTTGCACGATTTCTAAACAGTTCTTGCTCATATTCCTTATCAGGTCCTGGTGTGTTACAATAATACAGAGTACAGTGCAACAAATATTGTTTATCAATGTCAAGGGAGGGGAACTTGCTGATGGCTATGTTCATCAATTCTTCGGTCACTGCCCCTGGACCAGTCGTAACCTCGTCCTGGCTGTACCAATAAAACATTTCACCCTCCGATTGCACTGCAAAGGTATCAATTTGTCACTGTGCTTCCATACCCTGCATAGTCAGAACTACTGCTATACCGAATAGCTGCATAAGGTCTCTGCCCAAGAGGTTTACTGGGCATTTTGCAGAAACAACAATTTTGCTTTTCTGGGTCAATCCTGAAACAGGATCAGTTATTGCAATATTATGGGAGAGGGGCTCCCGATACAGCTGTCCATTAGCTGCTTTCACTAGTATGTAATCAGGTGACTCTGAGTTCTCTGGCAGTTTGGAGGGATGTATCAGGGTCCGTGATGCCCCTGAGTCACACAAGAATCTGACTTCCCTCCCTTCTACCAGGAGTGTAACTTCTGGTTTCATGTCTGCTAAATAGAGCTCTAAGCTCAATAAAGCTAAATCCAATATTTCATTTTCTTCACTATTTGTAACTTCCTGCACTTCCTCTATTTCTTCTGTCACATTCTCTACTCCCTCTATCACATTCTCATTTGTCATATTTCTGCTGCTCCCTTCTAGTGATTCCTGACTATCATATAGTCAGTCCTCACCCTCCTTGTCTTCCGTGGTTGCTTTGTTTTTCTTGCAATCCCTTGCCAAGTGTCCCTTTTTACCGCATTTAAAACATTCACCCCTTTTCTTTCGCCCTTCAAAGTCCTCTGATCGCTGATCAGATTGTTTGTTTCCCTGGGCATTTCTCTTGCCCCTTTTCCCGGACTGTACTACATAAACTTCTGCTCTATCTTCTACAGAAAATACTTGGGCTTTCTTTTTCTTTTTGCTATTAAAATGCCTTTCAGCATGCCTAGCATATTCAAGTAATGACAGTAATCTACTTGTACGAAGATCTACCATGTGCTTTGTAAGAAAACTGCTTATGGGTGCAATGCTGCCTTTCAAAAATGCATTCTTTAACTGCTGCTCATATGGGGAATCTTGTGTCTGATCTTCAGGAACCTGCATTCCACAATGGTTATTAAAACATTCTAATAGTCTGGCATAATATCTGTCAACAGTTTCGCCTTCTTGTTGGATGCATTGATTAATGCAAGTCCAGTCTGCCCTAGGCTTCCATTTCTCATAGATTCGGTCTGTAAGACCTTTCACTCTGTTGTCTAGCTCTGCGCTGCTATGTGGGAGGGGCCTGAGCGCAGCCTCACGGGGATTCCAGTCGCCACTAATCATGTGCCAATCTGGTTCCACAATTTGTCTGACTACTTTTTCTACCTCTTCTCCGTTTAAATTATAACTTAGCCTCATTCCTTGCAAATCTTCTAAGAACTTTCTGAAATTAACTTTTGGATGGGGAATTCCCTCAGTGGCCTTCCGGATGTCCTTCGGAGTCCAGGGTCTATACACTAGAATAGTTGGGTCCTGACCTTCTTGTCCTGCCTGAGGCTTAGGCACTTCTATAAGTGGGCATATTTCTTCTTCATTCATGGATCGTGAATTTCTACCCATTTGATATAACTCAATGTCCCCTTTTGAGTTTCCTGCCCGTGTTCGAGACCTGGTCTCAACGAGATCTCTAATAAACGGTTTCGCTTTTGTAGTGTCTCTATTTACAGTGACAGCAGGATATCGCGTGGGTGGACTAACTTGTTCACTTGCTTCATATTCTGGTAAGGGAGGCAGAGGGGCTGATGCTATTACTAAGTTATTGTCCTCCTTATCTAAAAACATTGCTTTTGAATTATTATTCTTTTGTTCCCTACGGTTTACTTCCTCAATCCACCTGTGTGCCTGAGGAATTCCTAATTGACGTTGCTTTTTTACCCGACCTTTAGAATCGGTTTTAAGCTGTTTGACAAGTTTGTTAAGCAAGGATTTTTCTAATTTACAGTCAAATTCATACTTATTAACACATTTTGAATAGTATTTAATATTATCAGCACGCTGTGACTGCATGTATTTTGCGTCTTCGGTTAATGGCGGATTTTGGGATCTTTTTGTGCAATTTTTAAACATTTTGCTCTACTCTTTTAATCGTTACGTAACTCCTTATTTTTAACGTGGTACCACAGATTTTGTTATAGTCTCTTCAGAATGACTTCCTACCTGCTCTGTTTCCCTGATCAGTGACAAGACAGTAATCTTTTTGCTCCCTGACTTGTAAAAACAAAGTCTCAACAAAACAATACAAATCTAGTCCCTGATCTAAAACAGGGAAAAAAAAAGGTAGATTCACCTTACCTGAGCCTTCGTGATTGATCACCTGGTTCGTGTAAACCCGTCCTTCAGTCGCAGATCAGAAAGTGGCTGGCCTCTTTTGTACGACAATTCAGCCGGACGGCTTTTCAAATAAGAAGAACCGATGTGGTTTCTTCCCCGTACAGTTTCAAGCCACCTGGCCTGTCTGATCCGAGGTGAAGTGAGGATTTCCGGTCCGAAGGACCAATCTGTCAAAGGAAAAAACTTCAAAGACCAATACATGTAAGGTTCAGTTAAGGCACATTTAATAACTTGCAGCAAGGAGACAAAAACATGCAAATACAAGATTTTGCCTAACTGCTAACAAGAAGTATGCTATTCTTATACTGTTTTACAAGACATGGCCTTTTATGGCTGACGTAATCAAACACAACTTTCAGTATTGTTCTACAGCAGATGTTACTCTGATTTTCTGCTGACATGACTAGATTTGTGAGAAACTTTTTGAAAAAAACAACTTGGCCTTGGTGGGCACTAACCCATTACAGGCCCCTATTATACAATTCTAATACATGTGTTACATTTCAAGGTACTTTTATAACTCAGGCATAAGCAAATGCTGATTACAGTTCATATTTTCAAGCAGTCTTTGTTCTAATTATCTATAGCTTCTACAGCTGTGTATTTTCTCACAGCACAAGCGGAACTTCTTGTCTAAGCCTCATAACATTTATACAAGTAGTATTGTTCTATTCATTACTTTCTTAACACAAGCAGAAATCATCTGCTTCTCAGTAAATTTCCAAGCATAAGCAAAGATTTTAGCTGACAATGCAAGGTCAGAAAGCATCTGCAGTTTGTACAGATTTATGCAGTATGAAATAGAATAAATGTGTTAACCCTTTTCAAGCTCTAAATGCGCTAAGCATATTACTAATACACACATTAATACATATTTTTCTGACACTATATATATATATATATATATATATATATATATATATATATATATATATATATATATATATATATATATATATATATATTACATATATATATATATATATATCGTTGAAGGTTGTGCGTCAGGCCTGGCAAGCCGGTATGTAAAAATCAACTGCCAATCGTTAGCGGACCGGAGTTCCGCTGTGGCGACCCCTAACCGGGAAAAGCCGAAAGAAACAACATATATATATATATATATATATATATATATATATATATGGGTCTACTTTACTTACCCGAAAACCACATCACCAACATTTACTTCACCGAGACGAATACACCGATCACCGAGACGAATACACCGACAAACTAGACATTCCAACCCAAGGTAAGTAACCGCTTGGCCATCCTGTGCGATCTCGGAGTTGGTATATTTAGTTAGGGGGGTGTGGAGGCGAAGCCCCCCACATGGGTGGGTTTATTTGTTTTGTTTATTTATTTTTTTTTTGAGACGGCCAAGCAGTTACTTACCTCAGGTCAGAATTTCGGTGTTCCAGATGTCGGTCTTCTGGTGTGTTGGTGTATTCATCTTGGTGAAGTGAATGTTGGCGATGTGTTTTTTTTGGGTAAGTGAAGTAGATCTATATATATATATATATATATATATATATATATATATATATATATATATATATCTCAGCACAGGTCCTTGTAGTGAGACAAAAGAGTTTTCCAGTCTTAATGGGGATAACAAGTTTCCCTCCCATAAGGAAAAGCAATAGACCACAAGAAAAGCTGGTCCTTGTTACAACAAAGCTGCTGGCTGAGAATCCTCAAAAAATTAGGAAAAAAGAACCATGCATTGTAGATGAGCTCAGGTGAGACTTCAGAGTAATCAAGCACTTATAACTTATTAAGAAATCAAAATTTTGTTATTGAAAAACAAATAAATGAGTGCTTTCGCCCTTAAAAAAGCTTTTTCAGATCTCGGGATTGTTCAAAACACTGTAAATAAAAAAACAGCTTCGTAGCAAGACCATTCACATTTTTTACTTTTTATTCTGCTTAATTGGCCTTTCGCTTTCTAGGAATAACTCACAAGTGGAAAGTATTCCAATTTATACATTCAGTTATAGGTGGGAGTTTTAAAGAAGAATTAAATTAGAATGCAAAATGATTTTAAATTATAAAACCCCGTGCCCTAAGGGGATGAATTTGGATGCACGCTTGATTTTATAAGCATTTTTATATAATGATATTTTGCAGTTTGGATCTGTTATGTATAATATTCATTTGAAAATAGGAAAAGTACATTTATCGCATTTTTTTAATGTGAAAATGTGGGTAATTGGTTTTGGTATTCAGTTGGTTGATTGGTGAGCACTTGATGTATAAATTGAACAACTTTGGTTATCCCTAAAAGGTGAAAGGCTAAGGTACCAGAATAAAAAGTAAAACAGTTAAATGTCTTGCTATGAAGCTATTTTTTTATTTATAGTGTTTTGAACAATTTTTTTTTGTAATTGTTTGTGTGTGATGTCAGATTTCAGGATTTTCAGCCAGAAGCTTTGTTGCTTAGAAGTACCAGTTTTCCCAGTGGTTTCTCTCTCTCTCTCTATAGATATATCTTCTTCTTCTTTCAGCTTTTCCCGGTCAGGGGTCGCCACAGCGGAATATCTGTCCGCTCATGATTGGCAGTGGAGTTTTACGGTGTCGAGTTACCAGCCCGGCGCCCAACCTTCCACAGAAGGCACACACACACACATACACTCACACCTAGGGCCAATTTAGAGTGTCCGATCCACCTACTGCATGTCTTTATGGAGTAAATAAATTATTAGAAGAAAGAATAGAGATGAGGGGAAAAATACCGGATAGAAAAGAAAAAATCCCTTATAAAAGAAAAACTTCTATGGCCATTCAAAACAGCATAGATTCATTAGCTATAAAAAATGTGATAAGAAGTACTTAAAATGTAAATTTAGAGAAATTTGTAACCCCCAGACAAATGTTATAATGGAAAGGCACTTATATTACTCAAGGGATCTAAAGCCTGGTGAAGCTTTTGCAGCATATATAACTGACCTGTGAAATAAGGCTAAAATGAGCAGATCTGGTGATTTAAGGGAAATGTTTCCCTTAAATCACCAGATCTGCTCATTTTAGCCTTATTTCACAAAGGACAAACTTGTGTGTCGTATAAAAGATGATGCAGTTAGAAAGATTTTGCTTTGTGAAGGTGATTTAACTTTGAATAAGGCCATTGAGATATGTCAGATATATGAGCTGACAGAAAAGCACAGAAATATACTTACAAATGAGAACAGCTCTAGAAGGCACAGTGACAAAGCTCATGCTGATAGTATGCAGCATGTAGTTAAAAGAAACAGACCCAAGCACATAGCAACAACTGTAGTCCCTGCAGCACTTACTGGTAAACCTCAAAACTTTCTAGCAAATTCCAGAGTTCGTACAGTCTCAGTGAAGCATAAGAGTGAGTCAGCAATCTCAAAGCACGGGCCCCAACCTAGTTTCATTGCCAACTGTTGTAATTGTGGTGGAAGCCATGGATCTAAAAGAGAAAAATGTTTAACTTTTGGTCAACAGTGCCACAGATGAAATAAGTGGAATCATTTCAAAAGGTTGTGTAAATCAAAAGGCCCACATTCCTTTATTAAAAGGGAACATTTTAAGAAACAAGTTGATCAATTAGATAGCTGCAACCCTGCTGTTTATGTTGATGGTGTATCAGTGTTTCATGAAACAGTCAATGCAGTAGATTTAATGGCAAAGAATGAAGTATTTTGTAGTGTTCGGATGAATGGCAAACCCATAGAGCTCAAAGTTGATACAGGTTCCAAGTGCAATGTTATGTCAGCAGAAACATTTGCTAGAGTGTATAATGGTGAAGGGCTTGATTTGGCAAGGTGTGTGAAGCTTGTTGCTTATGGTGGTGAAGAAATTCAAACTGAAGGCTCAGTAGTACTTTCATGTTACTCTGTTGGAAGATGTTACAACTTGTTTTTCTATGTGGCCAAGAGACAAGTCCATTCATTATTAGGGCTTTGAGACAGTTTGAAAATGGGACTGCTTTCATTCAGTAAGGAAGTCCACCAATTTAGCTTAAAAGACCACTACTCTAATTTAGCCCAGTACATTTTTTCTACCTATGCTAATCTTTTCTAAGACAAACTAGGGAAACTTCCAGTTGTGTACTCCATGAAGTTAGACCCAGAGGTCAGTCCAGTTATCAGGCCGGCTGGAAAAGTTACAATAGCCATGCAGGACAGAGTCAAAGCCAAGTTAGATAAAATGGTGCGACAAGGTGGGATCTGTCCAGTTGAAACTCCAACTAAGTGGGTATCTTCCATGGTGGTAGCTCTTAAGAAAAGCTCAGATGACGTCAGAATATGTTTTCATGTATGAGATTTGAACAAAGCACTAAAAAAAAACCTCAACATCCAATGCGCACAGTCGAAGAAGTCAAAGCCTTGATGCCAATTGCCACTATTTTTTCTGTCTTAGATGCAAAGAGTTCATTTTGGCAAATTCAGCATGACAAGAAATCCTCATTGCTCACTACGTTCAGTACTCCATTTGGCAGGTACAGATCTTTGAGAATGCCATTTGGGATATATTCTACAAGTGAAGTCTTTCAACGTGCAATGGAGCAAATTTTTTCTGGGTGTCTTTGTGCTATCATAGTAGACGACATACTAGTAGGAGGTCATGATGAGGCAGAGCATGACAGAAACCTCAGAAAAGTTCTAGAAAGGCCACATCAAGTGAGTCTTAAGCTCAGTCCACTCAAATGCAAGTTCAGGCTGCAAGAGGTTACTTATGTTGGTCATTTATTTACTAATACAGGCATACAACTAGACCCTTCAGAACAAACAGCCATTCTCTAGATGCCAGCTACAGATGATGTTCAAGCCCTGCAGCGCTTTCTTGGCATGGTCAACTATCTACTCAAGTTCATTGTAGACTTGAGCCAAGTTTCACATCAGTTAGAGAGCTGACATGTAAAGACGTATCCTGGTCTTGGTTAGAGCAACACCAAAGAGCATTTGCTGTCCTGAAACAGAGAATTGCAAGTCCACCACCTCTCAGATACTATGATGTTCACATGCCAGTAACACTATCCTGGGGTCTATATTATAAAACCGAAAAATCATAACGCGAAAGCTTAAACATTGAAATATCCGGAAACTAGAACTTGCCCTCCCCCACTAAATATATATTCCAACTCCAAGATCGCACTACAGTGAGGAAAGGGCAAATATTCCAATCTTCACTGTACCGCGATCTGACACAAAGCACTTCAAGGTCCAGTCTTTTTGATGTTGTCAGCTTTTGCGGTCTTCTGATATAGACCCTTTTCCGTTGATACTTTGAAATCTGGTCTTGGTGCAGACATTCTAGAAGAATATCAACCTGTTGCCTATGCATTGAGAACTCTCACCAAAGTGAAATGCAGTATGCCCAGATTGAGAAAGAGCTTTTGGCAATTGTGATTAAATTTTCGAAGTTCCATGATTATGTTTATAGTAGACCTATCCAGATCGAAACAGACCACCAACCTCTAGTCACTATCCTGAGAAAAGCCTATGCGTTCAGCTCCAGCTCGACTGCAACGTATGATGGATAGAGTGCAAAAGTATAATTTCAGCCTTGGCTACAAGAAAGGCAAACTTCTTTATCTTGCTGATATATTATCCAGATCGCTCAGAAACACCACAAAACAGCATGCAAATGAGAACCTTGATTTTGAAGTCATGGAACTGAGAAAACTTTCCTCCACATGTCTTGACAAACTGAGAGATCACACAACCACAGATCCAGTTTTACAAAGGCTCAACCACTTTATCAATCAGGGATGGCTGTCAAAGCAGTCTAGTTTACCTCAAGAAGTACAACCTTATTTTCCATACAGAGATAAGATTTTTATCTGACAAAGGTATCATAATCAAAGGTCCAAAAGTAATTGTTCCAAAGTCCTTGCAACAAGAGTACATTACTACCTTGCATCGTGGTCACCCAGGTACCGACTCTACCAAAAGAAGGGCGACTAGTATTTTGGCCTTCTATGTTACAAGACATTGAGAGAGCACTTTCATCTTGTTCCATATATAATAGTACTAAGCCACATCAACAGAAGGAACCACTTCAGCTAAACCAGATTCAGGAACTTCCTTGGTCGACACTAGCCACCAACATCTTCGAGTGGAATGGTCAACATTATTTGGTGTTAGTAGACTCTTATCCAGTTGGTTCGAGATTGACTTACTTCCTAACCTAGCATCCAGTACAGTCATTACTAAGATGAAGCGTCATTTTGCAGTGCATAGTAGTCCGCACGAAGTTATTTCTAACAATGGCACACAGTTTACAAGCCAGCAGTTCAAAAGATTTGCTGAAGAATGGAACTTTACTCATGTCACAAGTAGCCCTTAGTACCCCCAGTCAAATGGTTTGTCAGAACGTGTAGTTCACAGTGCAGATAAGTTACTAGAGAAGTGAAAATGAGTCAGTAGTGATGTTTTCCTGAATCTCTTGAATCTCAGAAATATTCATCCTGATAAACATCTTGGTTCACCTGCTCAGAGACTTCAGCCGTGACAAACTAGAATCACATTACCAATCAATAGTCAGTTTTCATTTCTGCGTGTCCAAAACAGCAGGTCAGTGAAAGCCAATCTGATGAAGAAGCGTTTAACCCAGAAGTCCTACTACGATAAAACCAGCAAACCGCTCAATCCATTACGAGAAGGAGAAGTGGTACAGATGCAGACGTCCAAAGGTTATGATCGGATTGGTGTTGTGAAGAATACTGTTCCAGAGCCGAGATCATACACTGTGGAATTACAAGGAGCAGTCTTTTGGCAGAATCGGAAGCATTTGAGATTGGTGTCCGACCCTATACCACAGCACATAGCCTGTGAGAAAGACTCTTTATCTCAGAGTGAGTTGTCCAGTGTTCTAATTCCTGAGTAAGTTCCAGAGGACATTCCCGTTCTTGTGACAACTCCAGACGTTCCCGATACGAGTTGTGCACCATAGACTGTCCCTGTTGCTAAAGTTGGTCCAAACTGTTACGTTAAGAAATATGGTCGCATCTCTAAATCCTGTAACAGCTATGAAGCAACTTGCACATGAACATTGTGGTTTGTTTCTAATGTCTGTAGTAATGCATGTCTAACTCTACTACTGTTTTTACAAAGGGCAATCTTTTTAAGAGGGAGGATGTAGATCAAGGTATGTGTATGTATCTTTAAGAAGCTATGCAAGGGCTTGCACAAGTGTATAAATACTGAGCATGTGCAAGCTAGATTGCCATTTTGTAGAAAGCCGTTGAGATGTAAGCATGTATGTATGTAAGGTCTGTCTGTTAACCAGTTTATTTATATTTTATGATGCTGCTATCCATCCTGATATGTTTATATGTATTAAAGCATCTAAACGAAATACCCCGACTGCTTGTCATTTATGTTAGAGAGGGACTAGCAAAAATATGTGTGTGTGTGTGTGTGTGTGTGTGTGTGTATGTATGTATATATATATATATATATATATATATATATATATATATATATATATATATTTTTTTTTTTTTTTTCAGTTGATACTGTTTTTCTTCCATAGATAGATTCTCATCCTCTTGGCTCTCTCCTACAGCGACTAGTTTTTGCAGTATTCAGAACATGAGCCCTGAACTGCCTGAATAGTCCTTTTTTTTTTTTTCCTGACAAACATACTCATAATATTTTCATTCCATGGCTTACATTCTTTCTTCAGTACAAACTTGCTTATAAAATTTTTAGCCAGCTCAGCTTTCTTAAAAGTAATATCCAGAAATTAATGATTGCCTAAATGGATTAGAGATGTTATGTCTTTAGCATGAAAAGCCATAGGACATACAGTTTTTATTGTCCCATGCAAAATAACCTGTCGGTAGCAGTACCAGAAAGTTTATGAATTCTTAGTATTGACTGCCGTCAGTGCTCGCTATGATGGATTGCTACTTGCTTGTATCTTTATCAGTTGTAGTTCTTCCCATTACATCCTTAGAACCTAGAGTATGTTAAGGTTCCAGTAACTGTGGCTTCTTGGTGTTGTGTTTCAGCTTGACTGTATTTCTCACTTTGATTCTCCTCCTTTTTTTGTAACACTGTACCTTTTTTCACTGACAAAGGTTGTGAGACATGGACTTCCAATATGGCTGCACACTGATCAAAAGGTTGATTAGCGTTCTCTATGTAAGAAAACTGCAGTTGTGAAAAAATGCCAGTGAAGGTTAGCTAACTGGTTAAAATTCAGTTACTGGCTAGTAATTACACTGCCTGAATTCCATTGAAGAATGAAGTTGAAGAAAGTAACAGATGACCGGAAATGAAAAAGAGAAAACTCTAGCTGGGAAAAAATATTGCAGGTGTTCATCAGAAAGCATTTTAAGTTTCAGGTTTGGTACAGGAAATCTTATTTCGTAATTGAGAAGAAAAAATAAATCATATACACTCAGAGGTGTTTAAAGTAAGTCAGACACTAAGTGACTATACATTCATATAACAAATGCTAGAGAAATACAAGAAACTTTAATTAGCTATTCAGACGAGCTGCTAAAACTGCAAAAATTCACAGGCTGAAATAAGGAAAAGGCTTGCAGAGCATGGGACTTCCCAAAAAGAGCCATTTCAAAAAATAGTAGAGTTAGAAGTTAAATTGTACAGAAAATAACTGCAATTTTCTGCTGTACCAACAAAACTGGAAGGAGCAGACTGTATTAATGTTATTAAAGTACCAGTAAGTAACTGGACTGGTGTTCCACATCAAGCTTTGCTAACTGAAGGGGTACATTGTGTGTATGTGTAAGCTCCAAACCTGGCCATGAGAGAGCAGAAGCAACATGTACTGGTAAAGATGTAGCCATACCATCAGAAGGAGTGGATCCTGACAAAATTGTGTCACAAAGAAAAAGTATTAAAAATTGGGGGAAATAATTATTCACTGTACACCATGGAGAAGAGAGTAATGTTTATCCCAGATATCAGAGATTGTTGACAGGCAAGTGTGGGATTGAAGCTGCTGTATCCAGCAGACTTCGGAATATTTTTTCCTAGAGAATTAAATACAGTTTTGGATGCAGAATAGGCTAAAAAAGGGAAAAAAAATTCAGCCAACAAAAGTGAGCCAGCAGCAGGAGGGTGACCTCTTTTCATTCTCCTGACAGTAGCAAAGGCCTTGAAAGACTTTGCCTGTGAAGCATTTTCTGTTGCTCCCAAGGAAAATGCTTGAGTGGCAGAAAATAGCACAAGAGTTGACTTGAAGAATCAGAAGTACTTTGGATATAAACCAGAGACTGGTATTGGGAGATAGAGTTGATCAAGAAAAAAATCAGCGTCATTGAGAAAATTATGAATAAATAGGAGACTGTAAAACATCATTGCCATTACATACAGGATTAGATATATTAAATGTGGCTTTGGAAGAGGAAGCGTCTGGGAAAGACTAGAATTTTGTTGACTGTGTTAAACTGGTGGGTGAAATGTAAAGCAAATACTCTGTTTTGCATTTTGTGTTATTAATATTTAGAAGGACACTAAAGGGACTGAACAAGTAAATGTAAGATATTAATATCTGTTGCATTTTGTATTGTGAAACAGTTTTGTACATGATGCAGTATTTTAAAAATGAGATGGGAGAGCCATGTCAGTGAGTGCTGTATATACTAAAGATTTTAAAGTAAGCACATATTTTTTCTTAGTTGTAATACATCCAGGCTTTATACTGTAACAAAGTAATGTAAGTAAAGTAAGTGTGGAAAGAAGCAAGTTAAAGTTAGTATAGTGTTGTAATCTTGTGCTGCTGGAGTTCGGATGTGAAAGTTTATTGATGTCATATGTAGAATTAAGATCATACTTTCTGCTTTTTTACAGAACTGAATGTTTAGATTAATGCTCTTGGTTTATGCTTTAGACAGTTTTTTTTCAGGCAGATAGGTTTAAAACATAAGGCAGAATTATTAAAGGCTTGTAAAATGATGATCTGATGTTTTTAATCTTCACCTAATCCTTGAAAGTGAGTTTGGTTCCGAACCTCAGAACCGACTCAGCCGTATCTTTCAGCTTGCGCTCTCCTAACTCTCAAGCTAGGCACTACTCATAATGCTCCTCACAGAAATTACCTCAGATCTCATTTGCTGCTTTGCAGACCAGACTTGTTTGCTCCTTCTCTCGAGCTTTGGCTAGTTAATTGTAAGTGTTTTTCAGTTTTTCAGACTCTTCTTCGAAATTCTCGTTTCTCAATTTCCTGTATTCTTAGTACTTCTACCTGCTCCTCCTCCTTACTAATTAACCTTCTGTCTTCCTTCCTGTCACTGTTGGTAATCTGTCTTTTACCATTATTGGTAAACCTCCTCCTTTAATACCGATAAGATACCTCTTCATACCATAGCTGGTATTTTATTTTATTTCTTTCATCTCCCCTTTCTATCCTAAGGAAAAAAAAAACTTTCTGCTCCTTTCCTTTACCGTTGATTATGGCGGACCAAAAAGAAACACTTTCTCCCTCAAAACCTTCCAAGGGCACCTCAGGATTCAAAATGTGTAGAAAATGTGAGGGTAAAATGCCCAATTCAGATGGACATACCCTGTGTGTGTACTGTCTTGGCAGGATTCACCTGCAAGAGAATTGTGAGATTTGTCATGGGTTCACTTCCGGAACTTTGACAGAGAGAAAAAAATTAATATTGAAAGGGCTTCTGAAATCTCCCTTTGACAAGGCCATCTCTGGTTCCAAGGAGAAAACTGGTACTTCAGAGTCTTCTTCTTCCCATGGATTAAAGAAAAGATCATCCTCGGTTCCGAGGTCTTTTGAATCCACTAGAAAAATGTCAAAAACTTCTTTGGTACCGAAGAGTTCATTGGCACCAGAGGACCTGTCTACACTGACTAAATTGACTTCAGAGCCGACAGCCTCTACATTGGTACCAATGGATCAACCGGTACCTAAGCTACTGGGGCTGCCTGCACTCCCAAGAACTTCCTATTCCCCTTCTGTGGACCCTTACAGAGATTCTCCATTTGTGGACGTGAGTCCACCCAGATCTTCTTCCACTGCATTGGTGCTATCTGAGTCTGTCAGAAGCTGATATTATGAGACTAGTAGATCAGCTACTTATGGCAAGAGAATTACCTTTGGTTCCAAGCCAAACCGGCGTCGAAACTGCCTGTCCTATGACCCCTTCATACCATCCTCCTCCAACTCTAGATGACCCTTCGATCCCGACACTCCTGGCTCCGACTGACTCAGTTCCGATAGCTTTTTCATCTTCGGTTCCAAGAACTGTCTTGAGTATCTCCAAGCCTTCATCATCAGAGACCTCCTAGGGTTGAAACTCTCTGGTTGGGTCCGAAATGCATGGTAACTTTTTGGTTCCTTTGGAGCCGCCTATGCCTCTCAGTGCCTTGGCCCTTGTAATGTTGACCCAGGCTCCTGATCTGGATTCGGTCTCCTCAGTGCGGGGTGTGACTCCAGTTCTGAAGGAATCTATTTTGGTTCCAGGCTCCCATCCCTTTACAAGGGGAGCCTGCCTTCCGGATTATGGAGAATGCATTATCCATTGAGGATTCTCATTCTTTGCCATCCTTGTCGGGACATATCTCTTTTTCCTCTCGACCTGAGCTACCATTAGTCTCACCCCCTGAACAGAGGGCATAAATGTCCCAGGTGACTCCCATTTTAGTGGTCTCCTCTTCGGAAACATCCCAGGAGCATTCCCCCCGAGGAAGTCCCTGCAAAGAGGAAGTGCCAGAGGAAGCAGCTGGACTCCCCGGAAGAGTCTTACACTGAAGATATTGACTTTTATGAAGGGGAAGGTTCCCCCAGGTCACCCTCTGATGATGATTCCTTCGGGGACATCCTGAAAATCCTGAAGCAGAGGGGTAGCTGGTCATCCACCCAGCCTTCCTTGGAGAAATCAGTATACCTGGAGGCTTTTCATGGCCAACCCTCTACTACTTGTATCTCTCCGCCCGCTGATGATCTTATCAAACTGATTGCTCAGCAGGCATGGAAGATACCTGACTCCATAGAGCCAATCTCCAGGAGACCTGACTGGGTATTATCAGCACCTACGGAAGAACCGCATTGATCTAAGGGAATTCCTGTCAACACCATGGTGATAGCGGCTGCCACCAAGAGGGAAGTCACTGAATAGAGTCGTACTATCTATCCTCCTAACAAGAAGTCTAGGATGTTGGCTAGATTTGGGAAGCGTGTTTATACTTCAACGACCCTCGGTCTGAGGTCCTTGAATTATAGGGTACACTTTACCAGATTACTGAGAGATTTGATTAAGGAACTTTCAAATACTCTGTCAGGAGCAGTGGCTGAAGAGGTCTGTGACAAAGTTTCCTCTCAGTTTGCAACCCTAGATGCTGTCTCCAAGTCGTCCATGAGGCTCATTGGGCATGCAGCCGAAGGGACAACCAGGGCAGCGGGTTCAGGTATAGCCATTAGAAGGCACTCCTTGATGCGCTTGTGTGACTTTGCAGAGCAATTTAAAGCGTCATTTGTCAATGCTCCTTTTGACAGATCCACCCTTTTTGGCCCAAAGGTTAAAGACACTGTAGTGAGGAAGATGGTAAGACCCTATCTGCCATAGGCATATGTTTCTCCACTCTTCAGAGGCCTTATTCAAGGAACCAAAGGAGTGGGAGACTATGGTTTAGAAAATCCAAAGGGCCTTTCCAAGACTCATGAGGTCAAGACTTCCTATAGGGCATAGGAGGAAGCAATGGAAGACGCCACCCTAGGGGCAGAAATTGACCACAGAATCAGGGGTCCAGAGAATCTTTCTCTGGAACTTCCTATCAGCATCCCTGAAAGGGTGCCCAATTGCCTTCCTCTGGAGGCATTCAGGGCGGCGATTATCCCTGCTACTGGCCTGGCAATTAATAACTTCGGACAAATGGGTGCAGGGAATAATATCCAGAGGCTACCAAATTCAACTATCTGCAAGTCCCAAATCCCAGAAGAAACTCCCAGATGTTCCACCCGATCAAAGGAAAGCAGCAGTCTTAGAAATTCAAAAACTGCTCGAAAAAGAGTCATCCAAAAAGTCCCACCAGACCAAACAGGATCTGGGGTTTACTCAAGATTCTTTTTAGTGCCCAAAAAAACAGGGGACTGGAGACCCATTTTGGATCTCAGCCAATTCAACATGGCAGTTCAACAAACCAATCTCCAGATTATCTTTGTATAACCTATACATCCTTTTTTGGAAAAAGGCAACTGGATGTGCTCTATAGAACTCCAAGATGCTTATTACCAATAAAAATGGAAAAAGCTCCAGGAGGTTTCTACGCTTCTGGCTAGGAGCCAGACATTTCCAGTTCAGGGCACTGCCCTTTTGTCTCACCACAGCTCCCAGGATGTTCACCAAATGCATGGCAGTGTTGCAGCTCACCTCACACTGCAAGGTTTTCCAGTCTTCCCGTACCTCGATGACTGGCTCCTCACCACTACCATTAGGCATCTCTTAGAACAGGCAAGAGATTACACCAGAAATGATTGCACATCTCTAGGCATTTCAATAAATTTTGAAAAATCCAACCTGCAGCCTTCTCAGCAACTGGATTTTATTGGTGCTCATTTAAATACGGTTTCGGGAATTGCTTCTCTTACTCCAGAAAGACTACAAAGTATTAGGGCCCAAGTCAGACAAATTCTCCAAAACAACAGTGTCCCAGCAGGACTTGTCCTTCAAACCCTAGGTTCTATAGCAGCTTCAGTCACTCTGGCTCCTCTAACGAGGTTTCATATGCGAATACTGCAGTGGTTACTAGCAACCCAGTAGTCTCTGATACACCAACCAATGTCTCACCTAGTCTTGAGTACCAACTATTCAAACAATACTTCATATGGTGGCTTCACTATGAACAACTTTTCTTGGGCTGACCATTCACCCTACCTCAGCCCCAAGCCATAGTGACCATGGATGCTTTCCAGATACGGTGGGGGGGGGGGATTATCTGGGAAAGACAGTCCAAGGCACATGGTCCCAATTGGAGGCCAATTTGCATATTAACGTTTTGGAAATGAGGGCAGTGCTGTTAGCGTTGCAAGCATTCCAAGATGCTTTCTCTCTAAGGACATTTGCAATTCAGACAGACAACATGTCAGTAGTCTGGTATATCAACAAACAAGGGGAAACCAAATCTTACCCACTATGTTGTGAAACAGAGTTTGGGAATGGGCGATTTCTTCCAACCGCTTTCTGATAGCAACACACATTCCAGGAAGTTCCAACGTGATAGCGGACAAATTGAGCAGGGCAATTCTTATGCCTCATGAGTGGTCTCTGAACCCTGTAGTGGCAGACAGTATTTTTCGTCATTAGGACCAACCTTGCTGCAACCTGTTTGCTTCTTCCCTGAACAACAAGTGTAGAAGTTACTTCGCCCTAATCTCCCTCTGGAGGAGTCACCCAGAGACGCTCTTCTCTATGCTTTTCCGCCCGGTCTGTTATATGCCTTTCCTCCCACTCCTCTAATCTCACAATTCCTAAAGAAAGCCAAAAAGGCGGAGAATTCAGTAATCCTCATTGCCCCCTTCTGGCCTCGACAAATTTGTTTTCTCTTCCTCTGGCCTCATCTGTACAGAAACCATGGATTTTGGACCCAGTTCCAGATCTGCTAACTTACCCAGAGGGCATGGTTCACCCCAATCTCCAACATCTCAAGCTCACTGCATGGCTTCTCCAATTCCTATGTTTGCCAGGCATTTTTTCATTTCTTCCTCCTACCCAACGTATTATTGTTGCGCTCCACAAACCTGCTTCTAGAAAACTGTATCAGTGCACATGGGAAAAATTTACCAAATGGGCCTCAAAAAAAGACTGGACCCTTATGCAGCTCCCATTTATGACATGCTGGATTTTCTAAACACACTTTTTCAATCTGGTTCCTCTGAATGCACGATGAAAGTTCATCTGGCAGCAATTTCAAACTTTCATTCAGGTTGGAATGATACTCCGGTAATGTCTCACAAGCTTTGTAAAGCTTTCATGAAGAGACTCTTCCAACTAAAATCCCCATTTAAAGAACCAGCTCCCCCATGGGATCTAACTACTGTCCTGCAAGCTCTCACCAAGACCCCCTTTGAACTGTCAGCATCTTGTCATTTGAAGTATTTATCCTGGAAGACAGTATTTCTGGTGGCTATTACTTCCGCAAGAAGGGTTTTTGAATTGCAGGCCCTAGCATGCAAATCGCCCTACCTAACCTTTCATAATGACAGGGTTGCACTGAGAGCAATTCCATCCTTTCTACGCAAAGTAGTCTTCTTCTTCTTTCGGCTTTTCCCAGTTAGGGGTCGCCACAGCGGATCATCTGTCCGCTCATGATTGGCAGTGGAGTTTTACGGTGTCAAGTTGCCAGCCCGGCACCCAGCCTTCCACAGAAGGCACACACACACACACACACACACACACACACACACACACACACACACACACACACACACACACACACACTCACACCTAGGGCCAATTTAGAGTGTCCAATTCACCTACTGCATGTCTTTGGGATGTGGGAGGAAACCGTAGCACCCGGAGGAAACCTATGCGACCACAGAGAGGACATGCAGACTCTGCACAGAAGGCACCCCAGCCGAGAATCGAACCGCAGAACCTCTAGCTGTGAGGCAGCAACGCTAACCGCTGCACCCGCCTCTGAATCCAATATTAATCAGTCACTACAACTACCATTTTTTTCCCCTAATTTTTCTAACAAAGGGGAATATGCACTTCATTTACTAGAAGTGCACAGACAATTACATTTTTATCTTCACAGAACAAAAGAATTTAGAAAATCAGATTTGTAGCATTTTCATCCTTCCGTATGGGCAATCTAGCTGCTAAGGTTACTTTAGCTAAATGGCTTAGAGACTGCATCACATTCATTTATCATTCTCAAGGACTTCAACTTCCCAAACTAGTATAAGGGCATTCAGCAGGAGCTGTGGCGACATCAGCAGTTTTTCATGCCAGAGCTTCTCTAGATGACATTTGTGCAGCAGCCACATGGTCTTCTCATCATACCTTTATCACTCATTACCAATTCGATCAGGTCTTGAGGGGGTCAAGCATCCTTTGGCTCTATAGTGCTTAGGAATATTCTTCTTTGAGACCTCCCATGGCTAAAGTAGCTGGGAATTCTGTCCCACTGTCAAGGATTAGGTGAAGATTAACAACATCAGATAAAGAAGTTATGTCTTACCATAACGTTCCATCTGTGTTGTTGATCTTCACCAATCCTTGACATCCCCGCCCACCTTCCCCCAGTTCATAGGTAGGTACTAGGCTATTAGCCTTAGGGCCTATATAAGCCTAGCCAAAAAGGTACCCTGGCTTTCACCACCCAAGAAAATTATTTTCCTGTGCCCCTGACAAACAGAGCCACAGAAGTGATCCCTGGGGTGAATTTCCTATTTCCCATCCAATCATCAAGATTTTTCTTGGAGTGCTAATGAAGAGCACTGTTTGACATAGATAGGTAGTCTGTTCCAGAGTATGGGAAGTCTCTGGGACAGGAATCTATCCCTCCAGCATATTCTGTTTATTGTGGTGACAAGGTTTAGGTCCCTAGAGCGTGTACCTCGGAGGGATTGGGATTTCTTTAAGTGGAGCACATAGCTTTGTATGTTAAGCAGAGATCGCATCTGAGTAGGCGATATGTGACGGAGTAAAGCTGGAGTTTTTTGAGACGGTCTGCTTAGGGCATCTGTTTGAGGCCAGTAATCCTCCTTATGAGGTATTTCTGTGGCCTTTCCAGTTGTTGTAGATGTCTTGTGAGGTACATACCAAAAGGGGCGTTGTACTCTGTAATGGGTCTAATGAGTGATGAGTAGAGGGGAACAATGACCTCTTTTTTTCTGGATGAGAAACCTTTTGTGATGAGGTGAACCACGTAGAAGGATTTCCTGACCACACCCATCCTAAGACACTTAGTAGATCACTTTAGTCGTGAGCTAATTTCTCATTAAGGACACATATGGCTTTGTCTGTATACTATCTATAGTTAACCATTCTGTTTGTTTCTATATACTATCATCTGTCAAACTCGATCTGAGGTAATCTCTGTGAGCAGCATTATGGGTAGTGCCTAGCTCAAGATTTTGGAGAGAGCAAGATGAAAGATACAGCCCTGTCGGTTTCGAGGTTTGGAACTGAACCCACTGTCAAGGATTGATGAAGATCAACAACACAGATGGAACGTTATGGTAAGACATAACTTCTTTTTTCATGCATTTGTAAAGTCATTAGATATTTTCCCATCAGCAAATGCTCTTGGTGGTAGACAAGAAGTCTACAGGTGCAGTAAAGTAATCACGAGAAGTCTGAACAGAGTTCTGAGTGAAATTTACAAAGATTATTAACCTGTCTGCAGGTATAAGCAATAATTAAGAGACATATGAACAATATGAACACCTTGTACTGAGAAAAATGCATGCCGTCTGTGTAAATACACATTTGAATGTACATTGGTAACTAGTTCAGTGAAAAATTAATGAAGTTTGAAACTGTGGGAAGTGAATAAGTTCTATAAGTAGTTACACCCCTCCACAGCCTTTGAATTTGATATAAAATTGCAGAATTTAGTTTATAGGGCTAAAAGCTAATGTTTACTGAAAGCATGCATTTTGTTTTTTTTTTCACATTTGGGAAGGGAAAAGAGGTACGAAAAGAACAAGCAATTCATGTAAGTGGGAACACAGGCTGTAAAATGTGCTTAAACACAGGTAATCTTAATTTTAGAACTGTTAAAATGGATGCAGCTGTCATTTTGGGACAGCTGCTCCTATATGGAGGAGTAAAATTCATTTTTTGAAATATATATAGTTTTTGTGTGTTTTGTAGGTTAAATGAGGATGGGGATTCTGAAAATGCATTTAGATTTTTTTGTTTGTGTGTTTCCATTGTAGCAAAAAAATCTTGAAAATGTGACATAGTTTCAAAGGGAGATAAGAAAAAGTAACTGCATAAAAGAGTAGGCTAAGATCAGTGTATGGATGTAAGCTAAAAACTGGAAATACGTATTCAGAAAAACTGTCATGTATAATAGGGAGTAATATCTTTGTATTAAAATTGCTACTCTGTCCATATCATAATGGAATGATATAGACAGAAAACAGAGTACTGAATTATGTTTAAAAATGTAGGGTGAAAATGGTGATGTTTCAGGAGACAGATTTGGATAGAAATGGGCACGTTGGTATGGCAAAGAAGGAATTTCAGGGTGGGCATTCAGCAGAATTTCAGGGACAAAGGAAAAAGAGAATAATAATATTGATTGCTAGTGGGGCTTCAGTAGTAAAAAAGAGGGGGGAAGACAGTAATAACAGATTTATGGTAGTGAGGGGTTGTTGGCAGGGGGAGGAGTATTACGCTTGCATGCTGATATATTCCACATAAAGCTGCTGTTATGGAGCTTAAGAGAATTTGGAGAGAAGCAATCAGCTTTCATCAGGGAATATTATTTATGGATGAGGGCTGGATATTGATTTGCAATAGTAAGGATTTATCAGGGGGAATCGAGAAGGGAATGTATAACACAAAAAGGTAGATTTCTGAAGAAATTTATGAAAATATTTGGTATAGAAGATGTGTATTCGGTAGTAGGAACTTAGAATGCAGTTAATATTCCCCAAGGTACCGTAGATGGGCTAGACTGAAAAGTTCCCACTACCGAATACACATCTTCTGTACCAAATATTTTCATAAATTTCTTCAGAAATCTACCCACTTTTGTTATACATTCCCTTCTCGATCCCCCTGATAAATCCTAACCAAATGCCTTGACACATATCCAATAACTATTTTAGATCTTGCACCAATAAAAACTAAGATAAAGATGCAGGATAATGAATTACAAATGACACTCTGGCACTTTTCTACTTAGCTGTTAAAAAGAGAGGAATTTAAGGAATGGGTAGTGGAAATGATTTGAGAATTATTAGGGAAGACAGAAATCTTTCAGTAGGGATACCTAGAAAGTGGGCTAAAACGAAAATGGAAAACAGGTTAGAAATAAAAAAAAGAAAGAGATACAGTAAACTCTCAGTTAACCAACACCCATTGGGATTGGTAGATGCTGGATAACTATAGTTTCTGGTTGCTTGAGAGTTACTATTAAAAATAGGCCTGACTAATACTGTATCCCATACTGTTTGTTTAGTGGACTTGTTCTCAGGTTGGGGAGTGAGGGATTTTATTCCTATCTTTCTTTTTAAAATGCAAAAAGTCTAAAAATGTAAGGAATGATCTGATGGTGTTAATCTTCATTCATTCCTTACTGATGGGTTATCGGTTCTGTCCTCGGAACCGAGCTGGCCAAATATCAAGCTTGCGTCAGCCAAAAACTCTTGAACCAAGGTCCTACCCAGAATGCTCTGCTCCCTGTTACCTCAGATCGAGTTTGCCACGTTGCTGTACAGCCCATGTCAAGCCACTCTCTTCAGCTAAGTGTCTAATTTTTTGAAAGTTTATATATTGTTACCAGACCAGATAGGATCCGTTTTTTACTCAAAGTCCTTTTTAGTGCCAAAAAAGACAGGGGACTGGAGACCATTTCTGGATCTCAGCACACTGAACAAATTTGTAAAAACAGAGACATTCCGGATGGTCACGGTTCAGTCTATCCTTCCTGTCCTGGAAGAAGACAATTGGATGTGCTCTGTAGATCTTCATTATGCGTATTACCACATAAAAATGGACAAATGCTCAAGAAGATACCTCCGTTTCCTCATAGGAGCCAGTCACTACCAATGTCGAGTTCTGCCCTTCGGTCTCTCTACAGCCGCCAGAGTGTTCACCAAATGCATGGCAGTGGTTATCGCTCACTTGTGACTTCAAGGATTCCAGGCATTTCCATATCTAGATGACTGGCTCCTCACCGCCCCCACCAAGTGTCTACTGGAAGAAGCCCTGCACCACACTCTCCTCACAGCACAACACCTGGCAATCACTATAAACTGGGAGAAGTCCAACACGACCCCAGCTCAGTCTTTGAAATTCATAGGGGTACTGTTGGACACAAGAAATTGCACAGCATCTCTTCCAGACCACAGGCTTCAAAGAATAAGACAGCAGGTTCAACCGCTGCTCTGTCACTACAAATCACCTGCTCGAGCTCTTGGGGTCAATGGCAGCCTCGATCACCATTGTTCCCCTAGCCGGATTCCATATGAGGCTCCTTCAGTGGTTACTTCTCACTCAGTGGTACTCTCTACAACATCCTTTGTCTTTTCAGATAAGTGTAACTCAGAGATGCAAGCAAGATTTACTCTGGTGGACATTTCGAAATCCCTAATAATGGTCTCGCCCCTTCAGCCCCCATCAACTGAAAGCCACGGTGACCACGGGCGTCTCCCTGATTGGGTGGGGGGGCTATGTCAGGGGAACTCGGTCCAAGGCACCTAGTCGGAGACAGAGACCCTTTTGCATATCAATGTCCTGGAACTGAGGGCGGTGCTATTAGCGTTGCAAGCATTTCATTCCATCCTTCCATCAGGGATTATTGTGATCCAATTAGACAACATGTCAGTGGTCTGGTACATTAACAAGCAAGGGGGCACCAGATCTTACCCGTTATGCCAAGAGGCCTTGAGAATATGGCAATGGGCGATAGCTTCCAACCGCTTTCTAATTGTAACATACATTCCCGGGAGCTCCAACGTGATAGCAGACAAATTGAGCAGGTGTATTCTACAACCTCACAAGTGGTCCCTCACCCCTATGATAGCGGCGAGAATCTTCAACTACTGGGGCCAGCCTTGCTGCAACCTGTTCGCCTCCCCAACCAACTACAAGTGCAGCAAGTATTTTGCCCTGGGCCCTCGCGGGGACAGTCACCGAGAGACGCTCTAGTCCACGCTTGGCCCTCGGGTCTACTTTATGCTTATCCACCGCTTCCGCTCATCTCCCAATTTCTGAAGAAAGCACGACAGTTGAAAAGCAAAGTGATCCTCATTGCTCCATATTGGCCTCGACAAATCTGGTTCCCTTTCCTCTGGCCTCACCTGCTAGATCAACCGTGGATTCTCAATCCATCCCCAATGTTGAACGCCCATCTGCAGGGTCTGACTCACCCCAATCTGACAACCCTGAAACTAACAGCTTGGTTTCTCCACTTCCAGTGATTGCCAGGCAGGAAAACCTCTCGTCCCTTGTGCACAATATTCTTATTGCATCTCATAAATTGCCCACCAGACTAATCTATCTCAATAAATGGAAAAGGTTTTCTTTCTTCTTCTTTCGGCTTTTCCCAGTTAGGGGTTGCCACAGCGGATCACCTGTCACCTCATGATTGGCAGTGGAGTTTTACAGTGTCGAGTTGCCAGCCAGGCGCCCAACCTTCCACAGACTTCACACAGATGCACACACTCACACCTAGGGCCAATTTAGAGTGTCCAATCCACCTACAGCATGTCTTTGGGATGTGGGAGGAAACCGGAGCACCCGGAGGAAACCCACGCAGCCACAGGGAGGACATGCAGACTCCGCACAGAAGGCACCCCAGCCGAGGATCGAACCAGAGAACCTCTTGCTGTGAGGCGGCAACGCTAATCGCTGCACCACTGTGGCAGCCCGGAAAAGGTTTTCTCTATGGGCAGCAAATAAACAATTAGACCCCATGTCAGCCCCAGTTTTGGTGGTTTTGGATTACTTATCACATCTTTTCCACTCTGGGATGTCTGCCTGTACTTTTCGTATGCATTTAGCTGCCATTTCAAATTTTCCACATCGGTTTTCAGGATTCTTCGCTTATATCACATAGACTTTGTAAAACTTTCCTGAAGGGGTTTATCCACCTAAAACCTCCCTTTAGAGAACTGGTGCAACCTTGGGATTTGGCATTGGTTCTGCAAGCTCTAACAGCTCCCCCCTTTGAACCTGCGTCTTCATGTGATGTAAAATATCTCTCTTGGAAAACTTTGTTTCTGATTGCTATCACATCGGCCAGACGCTTTTCAGAACTTCAAGCCTTATGCATCAAACCCCCCTATCTTATCTTCCATAAGGATAGGGTAGCACTCAGAACTAATTCTTCCTTTTTACCAAAACTGGTGTCAGAGCGGACTATCAACCAATCTGCTGACCTTCCAGTGTTCTTTCCTAACCATTCTAACAAGGGAGAGTATTGCCTACACTCCTTGGATGTTCATAGGCAAATACGATTTTATCTGGACAGAAAAAAATCTACCCGTAAATCAGACCAACTGTTTCTTGCCTTTTCTGGACGTAGATGAGGTCATCCTGTCTCAAAAGTTACATTGGCTTCATGGTTGAAAAATTGTATCACCTTTATCTACAGCAAAAACAATGTCACCTTGCCTCACAGAGTGAAAGCACATTCTACAAGGTCTATGGCAACTTCAGCAGCTTTCCATGCTAAGGCTTCCCTCAATGATATTTGCTCAGCTGCGACTTGGGACAAACCTCATACCTTTATTCTTCATTACAAATTGGACTTGGCCTCCAGAGGTAGAGCTTCTTTTGGCTCCATGGTGCTCAGGAATGTCCTTCCATGATGGCCACCCAGGGATACAGGTAGCTGGGGACTCTGTCCCATCAGTAAGGAATGAACGAAGATTAACAACATCACACAAAGAAGTTATGTCTTACCATAACGTTCCATCTGTGTTGTTGATCTTCGTTCATTCATTACTTACCACCCTCCGTCCCTCTCTGGAGGTTCCTAGTTGATCTCATATATTCCTTTATTGTAGGTCTGTTTTGACCAGAAGTAGCCTCTACTTTTGTCTATCAACTTGCAAACTCGATCTGAGGTAACAGGGAGCAGAGCATTCTGGGTAGGACCTTGGCTCGAGAGTTTTTGGCTGACGCGAGCTTGATATTTGGCCGGCTCATTTTCGAAGACGGAACCGATAACCCATCCGTAATGAATGAACGAAGATCAGCACAGATGGAACATTATGGTAAGACATAACTTCTTTTTTCTGCGGGGGGAAACAAAGTGCAACACTTGAAAATTGTACTGTATTTCTTTGATTTTTTTTTTGCCGATTGCTTGAGAGTTCTGGTTGCTTGAATTCCTGTTAATTGAGAGTTTACTGTATGGGGAAAAGTATTAAGAATTATTTAGAGATGTTGACAGAGTTACAAAATAAGGAGATTCTCACAGAAAAAGATGAGGAGCAACTGCATATGTTCTAAAGGGAAATAAAGGGTCATTTGGTGGATAATATGCACGAGTCTAGAAAGGTTGCTGTTAAGCTATTAACACCTGCAGATGACAAAGAATTTTAGCAGAATGACTTGGGGAACAGAAGGTAGAAAGTGTTGTCTACAAATTTTGGGAGTCTGTTACAAGAAAAATAACCAGAGGTGTTATAAAGATACTAGAGAGATTTTTGAAATTTTATGGAAGTCTGTATAAAGAAGATGAATGTGAAATACAAGAAAAGACACAAATGGAAATATTTATGCAAGACGTAATTATGCCACGGTTAGAGGAAGATAAAGTTCAACTATAGCTCTGCTCGGAAGAAATTATATGTAAATGGTGATGTATAATCAATCATCAGGGAAGTCTGCAGGAATAGACAGCATTCCTGCCAAAGTCTGCAAGTTGGGAGGGTAGAAAGTGATAAAGATCTGGAAGGCTTTTTTAATGCTATTTTAAAAAAGGGAGAGTAACAGCATCTTCGGAGAAAGCTGTCATGACTGTATTACCTAAAGAGGTAAAAACCCTTTAGATCCAGCTTCATGTAGACCCATTTCACTTTTAAACCATGATTGTAAACTGTTTATGTCTATACAAGCTAAGAGAATGTCAAAGAAGCTGCTAAAATTGATGAGGCACATCAGTGTGGTTTTGTGGAGGGGTGGCAAATATTTGACAACATTAATAGAAAAGTGGTGATCCGGAGAGTTTCAGAATGTAAGTAAATGGCAGTATTGCTGGTGGGTCATGATGCAGAAAAAAATTTCAGTAGAGTCAGATCAGATTTTATAAGCAGAACAATGCTTTTGCATTCCTTAATAGAATAATAGGGTCTATTAGGGAGATATATGAAGAGTTGAAGACAAGAATTAAGGTAGAATGATCTTTCTCTGACAAGCTATGTTTGAGCAGAGGAACAAGGTAGTGATATCCTCTTTCCACTTTATTTGCTTTATATTTAGAACTATTGGGGTAGAATGTAAAACACTCACAAATTCAAGGATATAAATGGTATACTAATCAATAAATGTTAGCTTTGTTTGCAGATACTATTATTATTTTGTACCTGAAAAATCCAGAAACGCCCATATTGGTGTTGTGTAACATTTTGAGACGGTTCCAAGTATTTTGGGATGAAGATAACACAAAAGCTGTTGTGGCAGACTGTGTACCCACACATAAATTGACTCAGAAATACCCATATGTATAGGGACAGGATAAGATGAAGTGTGTAGTTATATGGATTAAGAGGATTCTGTCACATTATACATGCACACGTGTGTGTGTGTGTGTGTGTGTGTGTGTGTGTGTGTGTGTGTGTGTGTGTGTGTGTGTGTGTGTGTGAAGAGACTAAACTAGAGATAATACAAAAACTGAGAAACTGAAAGCTCTTCATTATGGATATTGATATGAATAGTAAGATACAAGCAGTGAAAATGTTTTTAGTCTCTAGTTTTATGTACAGGTCAGACATAGTTTTATCAGTCAGAAAAGTTGCGAATGATAATTTATAAAGAATTGAAGGAAATTGTTTTGGGGGAAAGAGGACAAAAGTTAATTGGGAAAAGTTGATCCTCCCCATTGGACAAGTTAGATTGGGTTATCTGATTTGAAGGGATACTTTAGAGTTATGCAGTTAAGGGTCATATACATAACATAAACAAAGGATTATAAATCAAAGTTAAAGGGATGATATTGAAACAGGATGGGGGAGGGAGTTAAGGATTTGAGAATATCAATTTGTATGCTGGTCCTTTAGGAGAAAAGCAACAGCTATACACAATATTATATTCATAAAGTAGAAGAAAATCTTCTAAGAACTAGGCCAACACTGGAATGGAGAAGGGAGATGTTGCCAGTAGAGATAACTGCAAATAGATATTTAGAAAATTGGCAAAAGGGGGCTGGAATTCTCTGGAGAAAACTGACAAAGGAACAAAGGTATTGGAAGGAAATAACAAGAGAGGGAATGGTAATTGAGTGGGATGAGGCCAAATAGCCTACACTTGTTAAAGAAACTCCATCTGTTTGTTACTGTACTGCTCTTAGGTTGTTTTAACAGTATTATGATGTTTGCAAACATCCTCCAATACCGTAAAACCTGTTCTGAGTTTGTCAAAGTTCTTCTGAGTCTGCCAACTTTGCAAAGTTTTTGTGTGCTGTGAACATTTTTCAGGGTTAGTTAGTAAACTTATTTCCAAGTATTCCTGATATTGCAGGAATTCTGACATCTGTTGTAAAGCAGTTATCTCATTGGCCCGAAGGTTTAACTTTGTAAAAGTGTTTCATCCTGCTGGTTTAAAAGCCTTGGTTTGTGCATCACACAAACGTGGTTCTCTGTGCTTGCATATAAGCAAACCTCTCTGGTTTAAAATCCTCTATAGGAGATGCTGTCCATAGTGTCCTATTGCTCACAGCTGCTCAAAGAGCTGCCGGTTTGTGCAGAGGATGGTACCACTGCAGGGCATCTAATAGTATACTACTAAACACACTCACTTTGACTCTTAAGTGACTCTCCCGTACTCCTTCCCATCAGAAATTTGGTTTTCCTGGCCTTACATAGCATAGGCTAGATTCGGACCTGCTGAATCTTGACTGTTGGATATCATTGTCCTCTTAAACCAGCCATTTTACAATAAGAGGGTCTCCCTGCACCCTTGTGGCAGAAGTGTGTAGCTCAGGACTCTTCTGAGTTGGGAATTGCTGGATAAAGGCTCAGTTTGCGACTTTCCCATTGGTAGTTGTGTTAAAAACTTTTTAAATTTGCCAGTATGTAAGCCTCGCATTTGCTTGTTGCTGCACACCATGCAATAGGGTTTAGCAGTGCCTTGTATAGATGCAAATGCCTAGTAACATTATTTTTCCCTACAGACCTTCCAGTAGAACCCCCTAAGCTTTCCTGCTGAGCAAAGGACAACTCAATCACACTCTAAGCAGTGCTGTTGCACTTATCATTCACAGCCTACTATACACCCACTACCTTTGCTACTCCAAGTCAGACTAGCTCACTAGTTAAGCTAAAGTCCTAAGTCCAGCTATCCCACTTCCTTCACAAATACCACATTCTGGAAAATCCTGCCACAATGGATGGGCAGTTTCGTATCATTTCTCCTGCCATCTTGATTGATATGAGCATCTTGGGTCAATGTAGCAATTGCTTCATGTATACTGACAACCATTTACTCCTAAAGTAAACTAACACCCTGCGTGAGAGATGCAAATACACTGTGGAACGGAAGTCAATTCTCTCACATAAAAACAAACTAGACATCAAACAAGTTGTCAGCACACACGCTTCATCTCTCACGCAAACCTCACCTCTCACACAAAATAAGGTCCCGACACATAAACCCACATACGTGGATGTACTCACTAAAAGCCTACCAAAAAAACAAGGGACCTCCCAAATGCACACCACCCACACTCTCCACTAAGCAAAAAGAAACCACTACACATATCAACACACACACCCGTATCTCAACAAATAAACTGCTAAGACAAAACACATAAAATGTCATGGACCTAGGCGACTTCATAGTGAGACACACAGATGTCCCCCTCACCAGACCGGACAAGGAGAAGGTCACTGTCAACTGCCAATCAGGTGCCAGGATCGGACAAATCATGCATGCACTCAGGTCACTCAACAACAAGTACTGTTATCACTCTGTCATGATCCATGTTGGATTGAATGAATTGAGACACACTTCTCTGGACTAAATGAAGAGAGACATGACAGAACTCTCTGATTATGTGTCCCAGGCAGGTATGTCCCTAGACCTAAGCAGTATCCTTCCCTCACTCAGGATGATGCCAGAATATACAGTAAACAAAAAAATTATTGACTTCAGCAGTTGGCTTACCTTCTGGTGTCAGTTCACGGGGATCCAGTATCTGTCAGAGTGGGAGGATATGGTAGACAGATCTCACTGTTTTGCTAGAGATGGTCTGTACCTGTTCCCCCTAGGCTTTCGGATATTGGCAAAGGCCCTTGCCTTCCCCATACTGACTTTTTAATGCAATGTCAAAACAACAAATTTTCCAGCATAACAAAACCTAATTGAGACAAATTCAGGGTCATGCTGCTTAATGCTAGAAGTTTAATCATGAAATTGCACTCTCTGGAAGTGCCCCTCCTGCACAAAGGGGACCCTCATCTGACCCTGAGAACTAGAGACCCATAAGTCTAACCAGTCTCATCTGCAAGGCCATTGGAAAGAATTATGCATCTTATCAGCAAGGACACAGGTGACCTCCAAATGCTGTTTACTCAGTTTTGCTTTGTTAAGAGTAGATTATGCTTAATGAACCTGATGGACTTCTTTGAGAATGTCATCAAAGCCATGGACGAAGGTACGGCACGGAACACAGCCTATCTCGACCTTGCCAGGGCTTTTGACACACTCCCCCACTCTGGCATCGTTAAGAAACTCTCCCAGCTGAGGATTAAACCTTACATTACTAGATGGGTAGCCAGTTGGCTCACCGGCAGAACACACTCTGCCAAAATTGGTGACTCCACCTCCACCAGTTGACCTATCACCAGTGGAATACCACAGGGGTCTGTGCTGGGCTGTGCCCCTTATGTTTGGCATCTGTTTCTCAGAAATCCAGGCCAAAGTAGATGGCCTCTGGCTCACCAAGTTCACTGATGATTGCAAACTGGGAGCAATCACTGAGTCCCCTGTCAATGTCAGCATATCAGAAGAAGGGCTAACACAAACGAATGATTGTGCTTTACACCAATAGTCAACTCCTCCCTGGTTAGATCCGACCACAATCTAATCATCTTGGAGATCCACATCCCCCCCGCAAAGGTAACTACCATGAAAAACTTCTCCAAAGCTAACTTTGGGCTCCTAAAAGCAGAGGTGTCTAACTTCACGGCACCCATGCACATGGAGAATAGTTGCATGACCGCCAAATCATTCACCAATCCACTGTACAAACACGTACACAAATGCATGGATCGCATCATACCCAGTAGAACCAAGATGCTATCCTCCAAAAAAAAGTAAGCCAATCTGGTGGTCCCCTACCATAAACAAACTTTACAACAGGAGGAGGAAACTGATGCAGAATAAGATGAAGTCCCAAGACTGGAAAAACTCCCTTATCAGCCTCAACAGAAAGTTGAGTTCCCTCATCAAATCCTCTAAAGCTAGCTATGACAACAGAATTGCAGCAGATAGTAGAGACAAGGCCTTCTATAGTTATGTAAAGAATCTCCACGGCAATACCCAGATTTTCCCTGAGCTACTGCACAATGGTACCTCCTATACCGAGCCAACAGATATTGCCAGTATATTGGCCGACAGATTCAGTGCCACCTTTATCCCCCCAAAGGACCAGTCACAATACCAGTAGATTGCCAGGCACCCAGTATTACTGCTGCACAGGTTAAAACAGCACTGTCCAAGGCCAAGAATACAGCTTCTATGGGACCTGACAATATCCCTGGCTGTGTTTTACATGAACTACAGAGTGAACTGGCACCTCACCTGTGTTTCAGTCACAGCCTCACCTCAGGCTTTGTCCCTACCGAATGGCACACTGCTACAGTTATCCCTCTCCCCAAAGGAGGAGCGACTACAGACCCTGGGAACTATCGCCCCATTAGCCTGACGAGTCTGATATGCAAAAGCTATGGAATGCATCATCATGGACCTAATAAACAAGGATATAGGGAATTTCCAAACTCTGGATCCCACACAGTTTAGTTTTGTGAAGGGTAGATCATGCCTGCTGAACTTGGTCAACTTTTTTGAGTCAGTCACCAGAGCTGTGGATGAAGGCAAGGTGGTTCATTCAGCCTACCTTGATCTGGCCAAGACCTTTGATACCATTCCCCACTCAGGAATCATAGAAAAAGTCAGTAAGCTAGGCATCAACCCCTATATCACTAGGTGGGTTGCAAACTGGCTCACAGGTAGAACCCACAGTGTGAAAGTAGCTGACTCCAAGTCAGACTGCTGACCAGTCACGAGTGGAGTCCACAGGGTTCGGTCCTAGGTCCTCTCCTGTTTGTTATCTAGTTCTCAGAAGTCCGGGCCAACACAGAGGGACTTTGGCTGACAAAGTTTGCAGACAATTGCAAGTTGGGAGCTATTATTAACTCCCCAAGTGATGTTGACATCCTACAGAAAGGCCTCACTGAGACCAACGACTAGTGTCAGAACCATGGCCTTAAGCACAATGCCAAAAATGTGTCCTCATCCCCTTTGGGAAAAACTTTATTCCCATGAATTACCCCATCATGGTAGTCTAATGAACACAGAAGGCATTATAAGAGATCTGGGAACACAGGTTGACACCAATCTCTTTTTTGACCCCCACATTGCCACTGTAGTCAGAAAGTCCTTTTATGTGGCACATTTCATTACTAAGGATTTTGCATCCAGAAAGAAAGAGGTCATTGTCTCCCTCTACTCTTCCCTCATTAGGCCAATTATTGAGTACAATGCCCCATTTGGCATGTACCTTACTAAACACCTGCAACAACTGGAGAGGCTGCAAAAGTACCTCACAAAGAAGATCCTAGGCCTTAAGCATTTGTCCTATATAGACAGACTTAAAAAACTCCAACTATTCTCTGTCTCATATTGCCTACTTAGAGACGATCTTTGCTTGACCTACAAAGCAAGGTTTGACCCAGCTCTGTTAGAAATTCTACATCTAAAGAAATCCCAATCCCTCCACACCATATGCTCCAGAGACCTCAGCCTCATTAACACAATCAACAAAACATGCTAGAGGGACAGGTTCAAAACCCTGAGGCTGCCCATACTATGGAATAGACTTCCCATACATGTCAAGCTGAGCACCTCACTGGCCCTCTTAAAGAGAAGTCTTGATGAGTGGATGGAAAATAGAAAATTCACCCCAGAGATCACTCCAGTGGCTTTACTCAACAGAGGCACTGGGAACTAAGGTCGGGTGGCACGATGCCAGGGTAATCCTATGGGCTAGGCTTGTAAAGGCTCCATGGCCATTAGCCTAGTACACACCTATGAACCTATGATTGGTGCTGAAGCCATGGTCTAAAACTTATTGCAAAAAATGCATTAATGTTAAGTTGTCTATCTCGCCTTCATTCTTGCTGGATGGGTTCGGAGCCGATCCTCTGCTCCGACTCGGCCAATACTAAAGCTCGAGTGCTAATTCCACCGGCTCGAGGCTCCCCTATATCCCACAATGCTAGGCGGTAACTACTCAGATCTCGTTTGCCGCTTAGCTGACAAGGTGCTTTTCTACCGGCTCTGGCAGGTTAGTGGAAAATATTTTCTATTTTCACAAATCTTTAGACCCCTATTATTTACCTTAGTATAACTTTTAGTTTTAATTCTCTATTTCATTAGATCGACCCTCTTTTGCCCATAATCCGTTCCTTTATTCCCCTTTAACTTTAGGCCCCTTCCCCTCCTTCTCCTAGTCCTTTAGTGTGACTGGAAATTAATATTTTTTTCTTAAAGGCCTGTGTGTGTGTGTGTGTGTGTGTGTGTGTGTGTGTGTGTGTGTGTGTGTGTGTGTGTGTGTGTGTGTGAGTGTTTCTTACTTAGGCCTTTAGTATGTCTAAGGACTCCAAGGTCTCAGGCTTCAAGAAGTGTGACTCGTGCTGTCAGAAAATGTCTCTGACAGATGGTCACACTTCTTGTGTGTATTGCCTGGGACCGTTGCACCTGCAGGACTCATGTGCTGTGTGCCATGGTTTCAGCCCTAGAGTCCTGCAAGAACGCAAAAATAAATTGATTTTGCGTGGCTTGTTAAAGCCTGAAGGCCCCCCGACCCAGTCTGTGTCGGGGAAGCCTTCTAAGACTTCCAGACAGTCGGCTCCGGCTTCTGAGCCGTCCTCTGGAAGCATCAAAACTGCTTCGACATCGGCGTCGGCTGGAGCCGATGTTTCCAAGCCTCATACTGTTACCTCGGCTCCAGCCGGAGCCGAGGCTGATAAGACTCAGTTGGCTCCGATACTGTTATCGGAGCAACCTTCGAGGAAGAGGTCTAGGTCCCCCTCCATCGGCTCCATTCACTCGGCACCGGGATCCCCTCTTCTTTCGGAACGGAGCCATAGATCGCATTCCTCACGGTCTTCCAGGCTATCTGACCACGATTTACAAAGGGTAGTGAGTAGACTTCTCAAGTCCGAGGCACTGGCCCAAATGCTGCATAGCCCGACTCAACAGTCACCGGCTATTTCTGTCCCTCAATGTGTTCCTCCTCCGACTCCTTTGATCTCGGAGCCGGGGCTCATCGGAGCCATGACTGTTGGCGCGTCGGAACCGATACCTTCCTTTTCGGCTCCGTTGTCTGCTCCGATCTCCTCTTTGGAGGGATCTCGGCGCCGAGCTTTCCTCGTCGGCTCCGAGGGGGCGAGTGGCATCGGACCCTTGTCCGACCCCGCTCTCCCTCTCGGGGCTTCGGCGCTGGTGAGTTCGGCTCCGACATCGGCCTCGGAGCCGTCCCTGTCGGTGCCGGGGGGGGGGTCCTTGTCTCTTCGGAGCGGGGACCTCCGGCCTTGCCCGATAGGGGTGCCTTTGAGGTCATGCGGAGCGTGCTAGAACCAGTGTCTGCCCCACAGTCGGCTCCGTCAGCCCCTCCATCTTCAGTGCCTGTGGTGATTTCTACCCACCCCCTTGCATCAGACCGCAGAGAGCCAACTCCTCAAGTTTCCCCATTGGGAATTTCCTCCTCTTCCGAGGCCTCTTCTGACCCGGTAGGAGAAGACCCTAGGAAGAGGCAGTGTAAGAGGAAGCACATTGACTCCCCTGAGTCTATCACCTCTGACACTGACTTAGAGGAATCTGAAGGTTCTCCTCGATCCCCCTCTGAGGATGTCTCCTTTGCTGACATCCTTGAGATCCTGAAACAGAGGGGGAACTGGCCAGCCCTTAACCCTTCAGAGGATGAGTCAGTGTACCTTGAGGCGTTCGTCTCTCGCCCTTCCACCTCCTGGGTGTCCCCTCCCTTTGACCCCCTTATGGAAGTGGTGGCAAGGAAGGCCTGGACGGCCCCTGATTCAGTGGAACCCACCCCGAGGAGGCCGTCAAAGTTTATTACTGCCCCTAAAGATAAAGACTTTTTATCTAAAGGTGTCCCCGTCGATGCCATGGTGGTGGCCTCGGCCACTAAGAAGGAGTTAGCCGATCCTTCGGTACCTGTCCATCCTCCTAATAAGGAATCTAGGACCACGGACAAGTACGGTAAGCGGATGTTCTCATCAGCGACCTTTTCGATGCGGTCACTGAACTACTTATGTCACTTCACTCGTCACCAGAGAGATTTACTCAAGGATATGGGTGAAGAGATAAAGGATCCAACAGCTGAGGGGTTCCAAGACAGAATGAACTTCCAGTTGGCAACCCTGAACTCCATCGTTAACTCCTCCATGCGGCTCATCTCATATGCTGCGGATGGGGCGAGTAGAGCCGCAGGCACAGGCGTTGCCTTACGACGTCACACCTGGATGCCGCTGTGCAACTTTGCGGACCCTTTCAAGGCGTCCTTCACCAATTCCCCCTTTGATGGATCATCCTTGTTTGGTCCTCAGGTGAAGGATACATTGACTAGGTGCGAGGTGGAAGGTAAGACTCTCTCTGCCGTGGGAGTCCGTTTTTCTACCCCTTCTAGGCCTTATCCCAAAGGTCAGAGGGGAGGGAAAATGTGGTTCCGCAAACAAACCCAGGGAGTCTCATCTGACACAAGGTCGATTCCCCTCTAGAGGCAGAGGGGGGAATAACAATAGACGCCGCCCTAGAGGCAGAGGAGGTCCGCAAAACCAGGGTAGCAGAGAAACTTTCTCTGATAAACCCTTTCAGCATCCCTGAGGAGCTGCCCGGCTGTCCACCTTCGGATGCAGTCGGGGGAAGATTATCCCTGTACCCAAAAGCCTGGCTTTCCCTTACACAAGACAAATGGGTACAGTCGATCATATCCAAGGGTTACAAAATTCCCTTTATTCACATTCCATCCCAACCCAAAGGATCCCTTCCAGACGTTCCACCCAGTCTAAGGGAACAAGCAGCACTAGAAATTTCAAAGCTGCTATCAAAAAGAGCTATCCAATCAGTCCCAGCAGACCAACAAGGATCCGGAATCTACTCCAAATTCTTTTTGGTACCAAAAAAAACAGCGGACTGGAGACCCATACTGGATCTCAGCAACTTAAACAAGTATGTCAGAAAAACAAAATTCCGGATGGTCACGCTACAGTCCATTCTACCCTTCTTGGGTCAGGACAATTGGATGTGCTCGATTGATCTTCAGGACGCGTACTACCATATCAAGATGAACAGACGCTTCAGGAGATTTCTCCGCTTCAGGCTGGGAGCTAGTCATTACCAGTTCAGAGCCCTGCCCTTTGGTCTCACTACAGCCCCCCGAGTGTTTACCAAATGCATGGCAGTGGTCGTGGCTCACTTGAGACGTCAAGAATTCCAGGTGTTTCCATATTTAGATGACTGGCTCCTTACTGCCACCACCAGACATCAACTACTTCTATCCAGAGACTTCACTATCCAAACTTGCCAAGCTCTAGGCATTTCAATAAATTTCGAAAAATCTGCCTTGTCGCCTTGTCAATCTATTACCTTTATAGGCGCCACCTTAGACACACTCAATCTTTCAGCCAGACTTACAGAGCAAAGAGTGTCAGACATCCGCAAGCAAGTTTACCTTCTCTTACAATGCAACAAAGTCAAAGCCAGACTAGTTTTGAAGGTATTAGGACTCATGGCAGCAGCTATCCCCCTTCTCCCCTTAGCTCGCTTCCACATGAGGATCCTCCAATGGATGCTGTTTACTCAATGGTCCTTCCAACAGCTCCCGATGTCCCACACCATATTGATAACTCAATCATGCAAGAATCAGCTGTCTTGATGGATCACATCACCTCAGGTTCTCCAAGGAAGACCCTTCACTCATCCCCCCCAGTTGCCACGTTGACAACAGACGCCTCCCTGATCAGGTGTGGGGGGGGCATTATTAGGGCAGGACAGTCCAGGGCACGTGGCAACCTTTCGAGTGCCACTTGCACATAAATGTCTTAGAGATGAGAGCAGTGCTTTTAGCGTTGCAAGCCCTTCACGACTCTCTTCCCACAGGGACTATTGCAATTCAGACGGACAACATGTCCATAGTGTGGTACATCAACAAACAAGGCGGAACCAGATCATACCCCTTATGTCGAGAGGCACTCAGACTTTGGCAATGGGCGATCTCTTCTCAGTGTTTTCTGGTAGCAACGCACATTCCCAGGAAGTCCAACGTGATTGCAGACAAGTTGAGCAGGGCAATTCTCATGCCCCACGAGTGGTCTCTGAAGAAATCAGTACTGGAAGAAGTGTTCCAAAGATGGGGCCAGCCTTGCTGCGATCTTTTTGCTACTCCCCAAAACAGCAAGTGTCACGACTTCTTCACTGTCTTCCCGTTACCAGGCCATCCCACCAGAGACGCTCTAGTCCACGATTGGCCCCGGGGACTTCTGTATGCTTTTCCCCCTTTTCCACTGATAACGCAACTAATTCAGAAAGCCATCGCTTTGAGAGTGACAATGATCCTCATTGCCCCTTACTGGCCTCGACAGATATGGTTTCCGTTCCTTCATTGTTACCTTTTGGAGCAGCCTTGGCATCTGGACCCAGTGCCAGATCTGTTGACCCACCAATCGGGCCAGCTGCACCAATCTCTTCATTCTCTCAACCTCACAGCGTGGTTTCTCCGATTCCGACCTTAGCCAGGCTTCCCTTAATATCTCGCTCGGTCCGAGATATCATGATAGCCTCTCATAAATCTTCTACCCGGAAGATTTATAATAGCAAATGGAAACGCTTCTCCTTTTGGGCAACATCAAAAATATAGATCCCTTCACTGCACCTATCCAGTCTATTCTAGACTTTCTAGCAGAACTCTTTCATTTAGGCTCTTCTTCATCTACCATTAGAGTTCAACTGGCTGCTATATCTAATTATCATGTAGGTGTCTCGGAGTCTAGCATCATGGCTCACAAGCTCTGCAAAGCCTTTTTAAGGGGCGTTTTTCTTCTCAAACCTCCAATCAAAGATCCCCCGCCTCAATGGGACCTGAACTTGGTTCTGGCATCCTTAATCCTTCCCCCTTTCGAACCAGCGGCTTCATGTTCTCTGAAGTTGCTTTCATGGAAGACACTTTTTCTGGTAGCCATAACTTCAGCGAGAAGGGTATCTGAACTCTGTGCAGTTGTCCTCCTTACTTAGTGTTTCACAAAGATAGGGTATCCCTCCGTACTAATCCATCCTTTTTACCTAAGGTTTCCTCTCAAACAAACCTAAACCAAATGATTGATCTCCCCGTCTTTTTCCCTAACTATTCCAACAGGTCGGAACAAAAGCTACATTTTCTGGATGTTCACCGCCAACTTAGATATTATTTAGACAGGACTAAACAATTCAGGAAATCTGATCAGCTTTTTCTGTCGTATGCGGAAGGGAAATTGGGCCTTCCAGTTACTAAAGTATCCCTTTCAAGATGGCTCACCTCTACAATTACCTTCATCTATGAGATCAGACATCAAAAACTACCTTCAAGACCTAGAGCTCATTCAACTAGGGCATTAGCTACATCCGTAGCTTTTCAGGATAGGCTGCCAATAGATTCCGTTTGTGCAGCAGCCACTTGGGCTTCTCCTCATACCTTCATTTCACATTACAAATTGGACATGGCCTCCAGAAACCGTGCCAACTTTGGTTCCACTGTTCTCAAGAGTCTGTTCCGATAGGCCACCCGGGATAAGGTGCTAGGGACGCGGTCCAATCCAGCAAGAATGAAGGCGAGATAGACAACTTAACATTAAGAAGTTATGTACCTACCATAACGTTCCATGTTAGTTGTCTTCTTCTCGCCTTCTTTCTTGCGTCCCACCCTCCTTCCCCCAAGCCTGGACAGACCGATAGGAATTCATTTTGTGATCTTCCTCTGGAAGTTTTCATTCCCACACGTTCTACCACCTCTATTTCCCCTTTTGTTAGGTCTGGGATACCTTACACTCAGGTTTATATAGAGGTGGGTTACCTTTCTCCATACTATGGAGACTAGAATTGCTTGGTCTAGCTATCAAACGAGATCTGAGTAGTTACCGCCTAGCATTGTGGGATATAGGGGAGCCTCGAGCCGGTGGAATTAGCTCTCGAGCTTTAGTATTGGCCGAGTCGGAGCCGAGGATCGGCTCCGAAACCCATCCAGCAAGAAAGAAGGCGAGAAGAAGACAACTAACATGGGACGTTATGGTAGGTACATAACTTCTTATTATTCCCTTTGGCAAAATGGAATTCCCTACAAATTACAATACTGACCCCCCCCCCCCCCCCAAGTTCCAACCCAGTAGTGCGAGACTTGGGAATACAGGTTGACAGCAATCTGAACTTTGACCACCAAGTTTCTACAGTGGTAAGGAAAGCCTTCTATTTAGCACACCTCATAAGCAAGAGCATAGCATCCAGGTCAAGGGATGTTATAACTGCACTGTACTCGACCCTCATCAGACCACTAATAGAGTATAATGCATCTATGTGCTTGTACCTTACCAGACAGCTGCAGTAGCTGGATAGACTTCAGAGGTTTCTCACTAAGAAGATGCAGGGACTCCAAATCATGATCTCTGTGGACAGGTTGAAAGCCCTGTCACTTTACTCTGTATCTTATAGACTTCTGAGAGGCAACTTGTGCCTGGCCTACGGGACAACATCCAACCTTGCCCTAATGGAAATACTGCACATCCGCAAGTCAAATGACACAAGAGTCAGTCACTCTCGGGATCTCGACCTAGCCTGTAACATTAACAGAACATGGTGGAGAGACAAATATGTTTCCCAGAAACTGCCGCTTCTCTGGAATAAACTTCCTTTTCACATAAAATAGAGTTCCTCCCTGTGCCTATTCAAACACAACCTAGATAATTGGATGGGAAACTGCAAATTTGTCCTTGGGTGGCACCCATGTCTGTCATGGGCAGGGGTAGCCGGTGTTGATCACAGACCCACTGTGTTCATAAATTCGTTCTGTGAATTGCCCACAAAGAACAAATGGGGATTCTTTGGGATTAATATTGCTAGGTTAGTAAAGGCTCTAGGGCCGCTATCCTAGTAACTTCCTGTGAACCTATGAAACAGAAGTTTGGACTGCAGGTTAGAGACTGACTTCCATACCAGGGATTAATATCAGAGTGCAGACAATGAGAAAGTTATAGGGGTGCTGAGAGACAGTCCAGCTCTGGTAGTGTTTTTAGTTGAGTCTAGGTCAGATGCTGCTGTCAAAAAAAGGAATAGTAGGGCATATAAAATATTGCATGATAACTGTATGAATCAATCAGTGGGGTTAGAAAAGTTTGGAAAGAGAATGAAAAGTCTGTTTACAAAGGAACAATAGGAAGCCATCTGTATGGCTCTCAAGTATGCAACAAAGCCAAGAAGGTTTAAGATTTTTGCTTGGAAGTGCTTGCATGGGTATTTTATACCCCATTCAGCCCTTAGAGAATGTTTTCCAGTTAGGCACAAATACTGGAGGTGTGATAAGAAAGAGAGAGAGAGAGAGTTAATTGTGAACCTTTTTGCAGATTTTAAAAATTCCATACAGAGTCCTTTGTCAGAAATGCTCGGCGAGCAATGGTTAACTAAGGAAATAATTATTTTTTGAGCTGGGTCACAGGATCTGAATTGTCTTGGCATAGATAAGCTTTACTTAATTTACAGCTAATGACTGTGAAAAAAAGGAATTACTAGAAATTGATATCAAAAGTTAAACCAACTGAAATTAAGTGCTAAGTATTGTAAAGGAAATAAAAGAACTGGTGGTGGAATTTTTAGAAAAGGGAAGAAGCAAACTGCATAGAAATAATTGGAATTTGTGGGAACAATGCATGCTGAATAATCCTCAGGAGGAGCCAGGTTTAAGAGAAATCTGGAATTGAGCACTTCATATAATGGAGTGAATAATAATTGTTAAAAAGAAAGCATATATTTATACTGCATAGAAAGAAAATTTCACTGTGGTTTGTTTTCTTAATGCACGTGTACCCATTTCATTATGTAAGTTGTGATTTACATAACAATATTGAAAAAATGTTTGTGATATACAGGGGGAGGAAAACATTTTCTAGAAGAAACAAAAATCAAACAAGTATCTTCTTCAAATTGCTTGTTCCTGGATGTGCTGCTGTCACTGGTGCACATCCACTGCATGTATCAGGCAAACCAAAACCTCATATGGTAGACCTTGGCTGTTCAAGCTTATCCATGTTATAGCCTTGTTCCCTTATGGACCAAGATATATAGTCTGTTTGTGCATGAATCTAAGATCAGCACCGTTACCCCTATTTAAGAGGGACATAGGTGAAACCCCCAGTGTAAATTTATGGTTTCTTATCCAGTTGTCTAGGTTACGCTCAGATAGGGTCATTGAAGAGCTGTGTTTTACATGAACTGGGAGTTTGTTCCAGAGGAGTGGCAGCCTCTGGGAGACATAGCTGTCTCTCTGTTAATATCGCAGGTTAGGTTAAGATCCCTAGAGCGAGTGACTCTTGTCACATTGGATTTCTGGGTATTTAGCAGCATCATCAATGCAGGGTCTGAGACTGCTCTGTAGGTCATGCAGAAGTCACCTCTAAGCAATCTATATGATACTGAGGAAAGTGATAGGGCCTTCATTCTGGGGTCTATATTAGATAATCAAACTTTCAAAAGTTCGACTGTCATATGGTAGACACCATATGATCGAACTTTTAAAAGTTCGAAAATCTAATAAAAAAAAAATAAACTACACAAATAACCTACCTGAATATTTAAGCTGGGGGGGCAAGACCCGCTTCAACCCCCCCCCCCGCTCTTTAAATATACCAACTCCAAGATTGCACTACAGTGCAGAAAAGGGAAATCTTCCCATTCCACGCTATACGGAGATCCCGTTAAAACGTTCAAACTTTCAAAAAATTCGAACATATGGTGTCAACTTTTGAAAGTTCGATCATCTAATATAGACCCTTCATTCTGTCCATGTAGGTTGTGTGCTGTAGGCCCTGAATTTTCTTGGTGAGAAACCTCTGAGCTCTCTCCAGTTGCTGCAGATGTCCGGTGAGGTACATACAGGAGGGACCATTGTACTCTATTATTGGTCTGATGAGAGCTGAGTATAGGGGATTTATAACCTCTTTTGCTTTGGATGCTATACCCTTGCTTATGAAGTATGCAATTTAGAAGGCTTTCCTTACTACTGTGGATACCTGATGATCAAAATTAAGGCTGCTGTCAACTTGCGTTCTTAAATCTCTCACCACTGGGTTTGAACTAAGGGGGATATTTTTAATGGTGTAATTAGCAGGGGTTTCTCCTTTGCCGAAGGGGATGATAATGCATTTTTTGTGTTTAGTTTATGTCTGTGACTTTGACACCAATCATTTGTCTGTGTAAGCCCATTTTGCAGTATGTTGACATCTTTAGAGGATTTGATGATTGCATCCAGTTTGCAGTCATCAGCAAACTTGGTAACCTATAGGTCATCTATTTTCGCTTGGGCTTCTGAAAAGTAGATACCAAACAGTAGGGGGCCTAACACAGAATCTGAAGTAGTTAACTTCATTTGTTCATCAACTTGTGGGTATCGGATCCGAATCGGCAGCTTTATTCAGCTAAGAACCGAGCTCCAGGCTCCTCCCCCTTACCCATAACTCCCTGCCATACTTCTCTGTCCTCAGATCTCATTTGCCGCGGCTTATTCAAGCACCTAGAAAGAGTTCCAGGCGTAGGGTTTTGTGAGTTTTTGAAGAAAATTACCTCTTTTCTTCCCTAGTTTTCAGTTTAATTGTTAAACGAGTGAGTTAATTTAGTTAGTTTCTTTGGTAAAATGTATATATTTTTTAGTTAGTCTAGTCTTCCCCCTTCCCGTGTGTGTGAAGGTGTGTTTGGGTTGGGCCTTTTTTCTACTATGGCCGAGGCCCCTAAAACCTTCTTTTCTAAATGCACCGAGTGTGGCCATAAGCTATCCCCGGCGGATGGCCACACTCGGTGTGTCATTTGCCTTGGGGTTGACCATCTTTCTTCGGGATGCACAATTTGTGCAGCCTTCAACCCCAGGGCTTTGAGGGATAGGAGGTCGAAGTTGATTCTGGCGGGACTTCTGCCCCCGGACTCGGCTTCGTCCTCTTCTTTCTCGGCGGCACCGGCGACTATTGCACCGGTCCCGCCTTGTATCCCTGCCCGGGACTCACCCTCCCACTGAAGCCCAGGAGGAGAGGGAATCTAGGAGGGAGAGAAGAAAGGACAAGCACCACAAGCGGCGGGCCGAAGCTTCCTCTTCGGCTCCGCTGGCGAAGCAGCTAATCTCTCCTAGGGCCTCCGGGCCTTCTCCTTCCTGGCTCCATTCACCCTGCTTTTCACTGGGGCCGGAGGAGGAGGAGGAGACCCAGTCGCCTTTGAGGTCTTCGAGGCGTCACTCCAGGCCTGCCTCGGTGGCCTCATCTAGATCAAGATGAAGTTTGTCAGATGCAGATATGGACTGGATGATGCGTGGGTTTCTCCAGGCCCAACTGTAGATAGGAGTGATCCTGCCTCCCCCCCCCCTCCGGGGGGGGGGGCTCGACCCCCTTTTTCGCCCCGATTGCTCCTTCTCCGACCCACTTCCGGGGTTCGGAGCCATCGGATCCAGGCAGCATCGGAACCGGGGGAGGCACGGCGCCGATAGTACATCCTTCTTCGGCTCCGACCGCACCCTCGAGCTTGTCGGGTCCCTTTTCGGATCCGAGCTCTCGAAGCCGTGAGCTGAGCTTCGGATCTGGAGATGTCAGTGTGTCTTCGGCTCCGTCTCGGTCGGAGCATACTTGCCCTTCGGATCCGATTGCATCGGCGCCGGCTTCGGTCCGCACCTCGAATCCGAAGGGGCTGCTCTCGGTGCTTAGAGAGAGCAGTTCTCCTTCAGCGTTCAATGTGGTGGAGAGGGTCTTGTCAAGGGACTCGGCCCCAGGCTCCTGCTGCGGTTCCACCCATCACTCCCTCTCAGACAGGCCTACGTTCCATCACCCGGCTCCAGGGACAGCCTGCACTTACGTCCCAGATGGTTCCCTTAGAGGAACAGTATGTGGTTGGTGAGGCATCCTCGGACAGCCCCCCCGAGGAGGTTCCTCACAAACGTAAGTGCAAGAGGAGACACTTGGATTCACCCGAGTCCCTGACAGAGGACACAGACTTAGAGGAAGGGGAAGGTTCCCCAAGGTCACCACCCCCCCTCCCCCTGAGGACGTCTCCTTCGGAGACATTATGGAGATGCTTCATATTAGATGGGGAGTGGTCAGCCCAAAAGCCTTCCTCCAATGAGTCTGTGTTTCTGGAGGTGTTTGACGCAGGCCCATCTACCTCTTGGGTGTCCCCTCCCGCCGACCCCCTGGCAGATCTGATCACTACCAGGGCATGGAAGGAACCTGACACTGTGGAGCCCATACCAAAGAGACCAGACAAAATTCTCAGTCCACCCACAGATAGGACGGTTTGGAGCAAGGGTGCTCCAGTAGACGCCATGTTGGTGGCAGCTGCCACCAAAAAGGAACTGGCCCAGGAGAGTTCCTCGGTCCATCCTCCTGACAAGGAAGCGTCCCATAGGGAAGCGGATGTTTGCTTCAGCCCCCTTCTCGGTAAGGTCGCTGAACTACATGGCACATGTCATACGACTCCAGCGGGATCTCATCAAAGAATACGCAGGGTCGCCCCCAGAGTCCATGTCGGCCGAGGATAAGAAAATATTCTCAGCCCGAATGACCACTCTTAATTCCATTTCGAACACTTCTATGCGACTTCTTTCCCATGCCACGGAAGGAGCCGCTAGAGCTAGAGGAGCGGGCATTGTCTTACAGCGACATGCTTGGCTCCGCCTCTGCAACTTTGCGGAACCCTTCAAGGCGTCCTTCGCAAATGCCCCTTTTGACGGTTCTTCGCTGTTTGGCAAGACCGTCCGCGACACGCTGGTCCAGAGCGAGAAAGACAGGAAGACGTTGTCTGCCATCAGGATCCGCTTCTCGGCTCCCCAGAGGTCCTTCTCCAGGAACCAAAGGGGACAAAAGAAGATGTGGTTCTGGAAATCTCAACAGTCCCGTTTCGCTCCAGACCCCTCATCCTTCAGAGGCAGAGGAGGACAGGATGGATGCTGGCACAGAGGCAGAGGGGGACCGAAGAATTTCGGGTCGAGAGAACCTTTTTCGGATCGGCCCGCGCAGCAACCCTGAGGGGTTACCCGACTGCTCCACTCTGGAGGCAGTCGGGGGGCACTTCTCGAGGCACCTAGCAGCTTGGGAGTCCATTACAACAGATCGCTGGGTGCTTCGAATCATATACAGAGGTTACACTATCCCTTTTCTGAATCTTCCTCTCAGCCCCCGGAGCCTCCCCGATGTCCCATCCAATCAAAGGGAGGCAGCAGCCGCAGAAATAAAGCAGCTGCTGGAAAAAAGAGCAATCCAGCCCGTCCCCCAAGACCAATCTGGATCAGGCTTCTACTCCAGGTTCTTTTTGGTGCCAAAAAAGATGGGGGACTTAAGACCAATCCTCGACCTGTCCTTTCTGAACCTGTCGGTTGCCAAAGAAAAGTTCCGGATGGTCACCATTCAATCCATTCTCCCACTCCTACAGGAGAACGACTGGATGTGCTCTATAGACCTCAAGGATGCGTACTACCACATTTTGATGGACAGACGATCCAGAAGGTTTCTCCGCTTCCGGCTGGGAGCCAGTCACTATCAGTTCCGGGTCCTTCCCTTTGGTCTCACCACAGCCCCCAGGGTGTTCACCAAAGTGATGGCAGTTGTAGCGGCCCACCTGAGGCATCAGGGAATACAGGTCTTTCCGTACCTAGACGACTGGCTCCTGACTGCCCCCACCAGGCATCTACTATGTTCAGCCAGGAATTACTTCCTTCACTTGGCCTCTCATCTGGGAATTTCAATCAATCTCAAGAAATCCTCTCTTCAACCAATTCAGACCTTAGATTTCATAGGGGCCAGGCTAGATACAAACCTGTTGAGGGCCTTCCTAATTCCAGACAGGATTCGAACTTTGACGTTCCACGTGATGGCCCTCCTATAATCCCCGGCACCCCCAGCGGAATTGGTCCTGAGGGCGCTAGGTTCCATGGTGGCTGCCATCAATCTGTCACCACTAGCTCGTCTGAACATGAGGGTCCTGCAATGGACCTTACAGGTCCAATGTCCATCCTGCAACATCCGCTAAGTACGGCTATTTCCCTCAGCAAGGTTTGCAGGAGGTCCCAACTCTGGTGGATCCAAGCCTCGGATCTCCAGGAAGGGCGCCCTTTTTCTATGACTTCACCCCAAGCCACGGTGACCACGGACGCTTCTCACCTCGGGTGGGGGGGGCACTGCATGGGCAGAACCGTTCAAGGCACGTGGACACACTCGGAGACCTTGTTGCACATCAATGTCCTAGAGATGAGGGCGGTGCTTTTAGCGTTGCAAGCACTCCAGGCCCTTCTTCCCTTAGGGACAATTGCGATTCAATCAGACAACATGCCAGTAGTCTGGTATATCAACAAACAGGGGGGAACCAGATCCTATCCGCTGTGTCGAGAGGTCATGAGAGTTTGGGAATGGGCGATCGCCACCAACCACTTTCTCGTAGCAACGCACATTCTGGGTCGGTCCAACATTTTGGCAGCCAAGCTGAGTCGAACATCCTCTCGCCTTACGAGTGGTCTCTGAACCCGAGAGTAGCGAAGCAGATCTTCCTCAAGTGGGGTCAACCTTGCTGCGATCTTTTTGCGTCACCTTTGAACGCAAAGTGCAGCGAGTACTTCACTCTACTTCCCCCACCAGGGGAATCCCTCAGAGGCGCTCTAGTCCATTTTTGGCCATCCGGTCTACTTTATGCTTATCCACCTTTTCCCCCGATGGCAAAATTCTTGCAGAAAGCTCGTCGGTTGGGGAGCAGAGTGATCCTTATAGCCCCATTCTGGCCTCGTCAAATGTGGTCCCCGATCCGGATCCGATACCCACAGGTTGCTGACAAATGAAGTTACCTACTCAGATGGAACGTTATGGTAAGTACATAACTTCTTTTTCCTGTGGAACACGACTGGTAACAGGTTTGCTAGTAGAGTTGGCATCCCCAATTTTAACTGTATTTATTCTGTTTGTGAGCCAGTTGGCAACAAATCTAGTGATGTAAGGGTTAATCCTCAGCTCAGTGAGTTTCCCAATGATGCCTGAGTGAGGGATTGTGTCAGAGGCCTTGGCTACATCAAGATAGGCAATGTGAACTGTTTTGCCTTCATCCAGGGCCTTGTTGACATTCTCGAAGAAGCCCACCAGATTTAGCAGGCAAGATCTGCCCTTAACAAAGCCAAACTGGGTCGGGTCAAGAGTTTGAGGGTCACCTATATCCTTGTTAAGAGCCATGATGTTTCTCTCCATGACCTTGCAGATAAGGCTGGTTAGGCTTATGGGTTTATAGTTCCCAGGGTCGGTTGAGGGACTTCCTTTGTGCAAGGGGTTTATGGTTGGTGTTTTCCACTCAGGTGGGACAAAGCCATTGCTTAGACTGAGATTGAAGAGCATGCTCAGCAGTTCTGCTAACTCCTGTTTTAGACCCTTTAATAGGCAGCCTAGGATGTTGTCCGTTCCCATAGAGGCTGTGTTTTTGGCCTTGGAGTGTTAAAGTGAATCTATGACCTGCTCTCTGGAGATACTAGGCAGAGGACTGCTGACAGGTATGTTATGGGGTATGATTAGTGGGGGCAGGGGGTGAAGTTCTTGACAAACCTCTCTGCTAGCAGGTTGGTGATGTCCTCAGGTTCAGTATAAGTGGTATCATCCACAGTGAGTTTGGCACAAAGCTAGGCCTTCCCTGTTAGATTTCAGACGTAGCTGAAGAATGCTTTGTGATTTACCTTAGCTAATGATGCTAATTTAGTTTCTTAATTAGCTTTAGAGGACTTTACAGGATGTCTAATCTGCTTGTGTATGCTTTGGAGGGAGTTCTTCCTTTACTGAGACTGTTCCCACTTGTGTTTTGACAGCAGTTTCTTTCTCTTATTGTATAACCTATTTATGCTGGATGTCCACTAGGGTGGCTTATTTTTTCGTGAGGATCTTGATTTGATCCGTTCCAGTACGGCTGAGTCTATATATTTATGTAGGACATTTGTGTACACCTCAGTATAGGGGTCATTGCTGTCATTGTTGACAGGGGGTCTGAAACTACCGATGCCATCTCTCAGTAGGCTGTAGTTTGCTCTGGAGAAATTTTTTAACCTTTTTTCTCCTGAAGATGGGCCAGGTACGATTGTTACTTTGAATGAGACTGATTTATGATCGGACTTTACCAGGGAGGGCCCCACACATGGGGAGGTACAGCGATCCCCCATGTTGGTGAGCACTACGTCAAGGATGTTAGATCCCCTTGTGGGGGTGCTGACTATCTGCTGCAGAGCCTTTGTGTTAAAGTCCAGGAACCTTTGGGCAAGTGCATTTGTGCTCATATATGTTACCCAATAGATGGAAGGATAGTTAGTCAGCCATAATCAGGGTATTTGGCTGTACTGAGAGAGACTCTAGTAGGTCCAGGTAGGCTGTGTGGTTTTCATGGTTCATGGTGAAGGACCTATAACTAACAATGACGTGGAGAGTGGGGGGTCTTTCCTGTAGTTATTTGGACTTGGAGTAACTCTAGGGAGTCATACTGTTTAAACAGTCTAGAGGTGTATATGTCTTTAATGAAGCTGGATACTCCTCCTCCCTTGTTTTTTCATGTTCGTTGTGTGGTCTGAACATGTGGAAGGCATTGTAGCCCTGCATGGCCAGGGTACTATCTGAGGCCTTGAACCATGTCTCTGTGACTGCGCAGACATCAGCATCTGCTGGGGTGAGAAGTGCTTCAAGTGAGTGCAGTTTCTGATTTAGACTCCTAGCATTAAACAACATAACCCTGACTTTGTTTCTGGAGGATATTTTTACATCAGGAATTTTCTTCTTATGACATTGCCTAAAAAAGGCACTATGGGGAGGCAAGTACCTTTGTCAGTAATCTAAAGCCTAGAGGTGACAGGTGAAGACCAACTCTTGAAAAGCAGCGTGGTCTGTCAGCCATATCATCCCAGGCTGTCAGATAGTGAATCCCCCTGAATTGACTCCAGAAGCTAAGCCAATTGTTGAAGTAAATATTTTTTTGTTTGTATTATGGCTTCACCCTGGGTGAGGAAAGAATCCTGCTTAGGGCTAGGGACATACCTCCTTGGGCCACATAATCTGAAAGCTCCATCATATCAGTCTTAGTATAATCCAATGAAGTATGTCTCAAGTCATTCACTCCAACATGGACTATGACAGTGTCATAGCAGTACTTGTTGTTGAGAGACTTGAGTATGTGCATGATTTGGCGGATCCTGGAACCAGATAGGCAGCTGACCTTGACCTTCTCCTTATCCAGCCTAGTGTGGGGGACATCTGTGTGTCTCACTATGGAGTCACCTGTGACCAAACATTTGGTTTAGATACGTTTTGCCTTAGGGGCTTATTGGATGTGGCACTGATGCATGCATTATGTGTAGTGGGTGCTGTTGGGACTATTGTGTGCAGAAGGTTTGTGTTTGGCAGGTCTTTGCTCTTTTGGTATATTTCTATTGAGTACCTCTGCGTATGTGGGTTTATGTGTTGTGTGCTTGGTATGTGTGGGAGGTGCAGTGTGAGTGCTGACAACCTGCTTGGTATTTGGTTCGTTGTTACATGAGAGAGCATTGATTCCAGTTTCATAGTATAGATGCATCTCTCACATATTGTATTTGTATGTTTTAGGAGTAGTCGGTTGTCTGTATACATGAGGGAATTGCTACATTGCCTCAGGATGCCCATGTCAATCAGGCTGGCTGGAGGAACGGTGGGAAACTGCCCTTCCATTATGCCAGGTAATAAGTGGTGGAGGGTCGGCTAGATGAACTAGGTTCTGTTGTAGAACTAGTAAAATCAGCTAATCTATGGGAGGTTTAGGGGTAGAAACCTGTGCCAGCACCTCAGAAAGATCAGCTGGGTTGGTCTCTGGCCAGGAGTGTGCAACTGCATTGCTCACCAAGATGCATGGAAGCTTAGGAAGGTTCTCTAGCAGTTATCTAGGGAACATTTGACTCTTTAAACATTTGTGTCTATACACGGCAGTGCTAACCCCCATTGCACTGTGCACAGTTTTGCATGAACTCTGGGTTTAAATATCAGCTAAGTAAAATGATTTTTCAAACAATCCAACCAATAGGAAAGCTCAAAACTGAGCCTTGTTCCAACAATCCCCAACTCAGATAGGTCCTTGACTACATTCTTCTGCCACAAGGGTGCAGGAGGGCCCTTGTAATGTAAAATGGCTGGCTTCAGTGATAAGAAAATGCCAACCAAACATTCTCGATTCAGCAAGTCTGAATCTTCCCTACGCTATAAATTATTCAAGTACTGCAGATATCCAGTGCAGGAAACACAGTAACAAACAATAAAAACATTTTAAGTTGGTGGCAAAACAGTTAAACTGCACAATCTCCATGGAATTGTTTTCCTTATTGGATCTCATTTGCAACCTTCTTTTCCCCTGATATTATCTCCTGCAAAATCTCACTCTGCAACATAGAATCTGTTTTGGTATTTCTCTTCCCAGTATCAAGTCCTCTGGCAATCTCTGGAGAAAGAATACAGAAAATTCCACAGTGCTGTGGTTAAATTTCACCTAGTCCATATAAACATCACCTCTGCAAAGAGGACTGTGGCCTAATAGGTCTAACCTTCTCCCTCAACTCATATCCAGGCTCCCAGTTATGTCAGCAGCTTATACTAAAAAACACCATGATTCAAACACTAGAAAATAAAACATGTGGATTTATTACACATTCCCCCAGAAATAAAACTGCTGTACACTAGAAAATGCAAACTGATGCCCAGTTACCGAAAGAGCAGGCCTGCTGCTTGTCTCATAACTGTTCAGACTCCCATATGAACATACTCCCTCTCCTTTAACCTCAAAACTAATAAGACAGCCCCCACATACAACCTAAGAAACTCACACAGACACAAACACATCCTAACCTATCAGTGGACTTGCTGACCAACATGTTGTGCAGTCACAGCAGACTCAGGTTCATATCAAATCAAAACTAGTACCCTCTCAAGAGATAATATTCATGGGTGCAAGCTTAAATACAACTGCCCAGATGGCTTATCTCACGCCAGACAAACAAAGGCAACTGACTTCTTACTTCAAAATGTTGGCAACAAAGACCCAGTTATCTGCAAGAAAAATTCTGCAGGCTTTGGGCTTCATGGCATCCTGCATTCTGCAAATTCCATATGCAAGACTGCATATGAGGAAACTACAATGGTATCTAAAAAGTGTTTGGACTCAACATTGCCACAGCCTGGAAACATTAATTACCCTCATTCCCTGCCTGCAACAGGAGTTTCGATGGTGGGCAAAGGCCTGTCACCACAACAAGGGACAGCCATTCACTTTACCCATAGCCAGGCAGACATTAACAACAGATGCATCAGATTATGCCTGGGGGGGCCCACATGGCAGGAAAATGTATTCAGGGCACATGGTCCGCAAGCCAAATGCATCTTCATATCAATCAGAAAGAGATGCTAGCTGTTCAGAATGCCCTGACAGCCTTCAAGGAGCTACTTCATCCAGGACAACTGCTGATAAAGACGAACAGTACTACAGTCAAGTGGTACATAAACAAGCAAGGAGGCACACATTCCTATCCCCTCTGCAGACTAGCCATGACTTTGTGGGACACAGCATTGACTTATCAAGTACACCTGCAAGCACAATTCCTGCCAGGAAAGATAAATACTCTGGCAGACGAACTAAGCAGAAACCTTGTGGATCCCCACGAGTTGAAACTGGATCCACAAGTCGTCAGCACGATAACAAGGAAATGGGGATGCCCAGACATAGATCTATTTGCCTCCCCTCACAATTGCCAACTACAGAGATTCTACACAAGGACTTATCACAAGCAAGCATGGAAAGTGGATGCTCTATCATTCAGCTGGAAAACCCTAATAGTATATGCCTTCCCCTCCACTGACACTCCTTCCCAAGGTACTCCTAAAAGTCAGACAAGAGAAGCCAAAAATTATTCTGATTGCCCCAAACTGGTCCCGCCAGCACTAGTACCCAATCCTAAAGAGCTTGTCTCAAGGCCTAGCCTAGACATTACCTCAAATTCCTCACTTTCTGGCCCAACAAAACAATCAGATCCTGCACAGCCAACTCAGGACCATAATTCTGGCAGCATGGCGGATAATGTAGCCATTCAGAACACACCTCTCTCTAAAGCAGTGATGGATGTTATTTTGGAGGCCAGGAGGCCCACTACCAGAAAGTCTTATGCAGAAAAATGGACGCGATTCTGTGCTTGGAACCAGGCACAAGGAATTGACACGTTTGTACCAAATATTCCTCAGATTTTACAGTACCTGACTGAGATGCTGGACAAAGGTTTATCCTTTTCATCAATTAAGATCCATGCCTCTGCCATTTCAGCTCATTACAATACGGAACCACCTATTTTTTCTCATCCATTGCTAAGGCAGTACCTCAGAGGGGCCAAAAACATAAGACCTCCAAGGAGAGCACCAATACCTGCATGGGACCTCAATTATGTTTTGGAAAAACTCACACTGCCTCCTTTTGAGCCAGCAAAAACAGCTGAGATAAAATTCTTATCATGGAAAACAGCTCTGCTCCTAGCAATAACCTCTGCAAGACGAGTCTCAGTTACAGGCACTCATGGCTGTGGAACCTTTTATCATTTTCCATCCAGACAGGGCTTCTCTGAGGATAAACCCAACATTTATGCCTAAGGTAGTGTCCATTGTGGCCCTTAACCAAACCATTCATTTGCCTCCTTTTTATCCAAACCCACAGAATAGGGGTGAGAGACTTCTGCGTTCTTTGGATATACAGAGACAGCTACGCTTCTACTTGGACAAAACTAAAGCTTTCAGAAAGACTGAGCAACTCTTAGTGGCATATGCTGCAGGATCACAAGGAAAGGCTGTCTCAAAGCAGACTATTTCAAAATGGATAGGCCACTGCATTCGTTTCTGCTATTCACAACATGGCAAATCAGTGCCTAAGGGCATTAGGCCACATTCAACCAGAGCAGCAGCCACTTCAGCAGCCTTCCTCAGAGGAGTACCAACCAAAGACATTTTAGAGCACTACCACTTACCTCTCTACTCTAAATCCAGAGCAGGCTTTGCCACTGCAGTTCTACAGGGCCTCATAGCCTCTCCTAATCCTATTTAGACCCAGCCACCCAACCCCAGCTTTGGGATTCAACCCAAGTGTATTGACTGCAACAGTGAAACACGATGAACATAGTACAGTTGTGTACCTACCATAAATGTAGATGTTCGAGTGTATTCACTGTTACAGTCCAGGTTACCCACCCACCATCCCCCTTTCCTTGCTGGGTCTTATCTTTTCTTCTCTATTCTATACAACCTATGTGGTGTATTTGCTTGTAGATGAAGATAATGTTTACTTTAGTGCATGCATACTTATTGGCATAATTTTAGCCTACCCTTTTGGGGTCACCTGACATCTGGGACAAGAAAAACTGAAGAAAATGGCGTCGGCTGCATCTTTTATACCTCTGGCGCACTGACGTCAGGGAGGAGGCGACAGCAACCGACGCCGGATCAAGACTTTGGAATTCAGGCCAACTGCGGGCAGCCTGCCAGCAGGATAACCCAAGTGTAATGACTGCAACAGTGAATGCACTCGACCATCTACATTTATGGTAGGTACACAACTGTACTTTCTCTGTGCATTGGGAAGACTTAATTTTTTTTTCTCCTTCAGAAACTTTCCATCTAATGTTGTCAATCTTCATTCATTCTTGACTGTTGGGTTCGGTTCCGATCCTCGCAACTGACTCGACCATTTTATCAAGCTGGCATCAGCCCAAAACTCTCAAGCTAAGGCTACCCATAATACCTCTCTTCCCTTTACCTCAGATCTAATTTGTTGTGTAGAAAATCAGACTCGTCAGTCGTGCTTTCAGCAAAGTGCTAAACTTTTTTGATTATATAACTATTTTTGTCCAACCTTTTTGCTCGTTTCTTCTTTTTCTTGCTCTCTAAGGTTCTCATTAGTTGGGAGTGATTTGTATCTATCCTTGTCTTACCTCCTAGGTATTCTGCTTACCATCGTTGGTATAGGCCCCTCCTTTCCCGCTACCTGTTGGTAATTCTTTGATGCCATCACTGGTAACCTTATTTCCTTCTTTCAACCCTTTTCTCTCTTACCCTTTTTGTGGGTAATCTTCAAGTACCATTGTTGGTATATAAAAAAAAAAAACAACCCCCCGTTCTGTACTTCTTGTTACACAAGTGTTTGTGTCTTGTGTGTGTGTGTGTGTGTGTGCCATTTTCTGGTTAGAAAAATGTCAGAAAAGCAGAAGGGAACCACAGGGTTCAAACAATGTAGGGACTGTGGCAGAAAGATACCCAATTTCAATGGGCATCTTTCATGCATTTACTGCTTGGGTGTCCCTCATCTTGAGATACAATCTCCATGTGACCTCTGCAGGGGATTCAGTGCTTGTACTCTTGCAGAAGACAAAACAAGCTAATTTTTAAAGGATTGATCAAATGCCCATTTAGCGAAACCCTCTCTGAGGCAAAGACATCTAAATCTCCCAGGACAGAATCAAAGAAACGGAGACATTCAGTACCTTCCTCCCCCAAGGTGCACAAATCTAAGACTCCAAAGTTTCAGGTTTCGACTCATCCATCGGAAGCAAAGCCTAACGTTCTTAAGACTGCACCGACTCCTGCTCCACCACAGAAACCTGTTAAATCCCCCACGATGCCGTGTATCATTGAGACTACCCAGACTCCTATGGCGCCAACCTTGTCATCGGTACCGACAGCCTCCCCTGCACTGACAATAGTCTCCTCAAATATTTCGCTTCTATCTTCCCCTGCCAAGCAAATTTCTGTTTAGCAGATCATGGTGCCGAAGGTTGAGATACTAAGTACTCCCAGGACTAGATACTCCCCATCTATAGACCCCCCCCCTTTTTGGGTCAGCAGTTAAGTCCCTGTGTAGACAGACTGGATTCACTTTCAGAGATTTCCATCCGTTCCTCCAGGAGTCTTTTGGAACTGGACGTAGTTAGATTGATGAATCAGCTCTTGGCAGCCAGAGGTCTTCCTGCTCCCTCTCGGATCTCCCTCTCTCCCAGAGCTGAGGTTTACTCTCCCAGGACTCCCACATATCTTCCTCCTTCAACCTCTCTGCAGGTCTTGGAGCCCTCTACTTCGATATTCCCGTTGCCGACTACTTCGGTACTGCGGTGGATCTCACCTTGGTACCAGAACTGACTCTGTGTCTTCGATTCCACTGGATCCACAGGATCGAGATTTGGCTGCCGGATCTGGGATCCCTGGATCGGCTCTGATTTTTTCCATGGCGTCATCTATGGTTCCTGGTGCCCTGGCACTTACAAGTCCTGTCTTAGCTCCTGCTCTGGGAGGCGGCTTGTTGAAGCGAGGTGTGTCCCCGGTTCCTAGGCTGTCTTTCTCGGTTTCGGGCTCCCATCCCTCTTCGGGCGGGCCTGCCTTCCAGATTGTGGAAAGAGCCGTAACCTCAGCAGGTTCACAGTTGGCACCCCTTCAGAGTGCCACATTTATGTATCCTCCGGCTCGCAGCTGTTACAGTCTGCTACCTCGGGACAGCAGGGGCAAGTGCAGCAAGATACCCTACTGCGGGATCCCCTATCTTCGTTGTCCTCCTCAGACCTTCCCACTGAGGAACCACCCCGTAAGAGATCATGCAAGAGTAAGCACCTGGATTCTCCAGAAGAATCTGTCACTGAAGATACAGATTTCAGTGAAGGGGAAGGGTCCCCATGATCATCCCCTGAAGATGTCTCCTTTGGAGACATCCTGTAGATTCTGAAAGAGGGGTTATTGGAAGTCCTCTAATGTATCCTTTGAGGAATCTGTCTTCTTGCAGGCTTTTTGTGTCTAGCAATCTACTTCTTGGGTGACCCCGCCTACAGATAAACTAATTAAACTCATTGTGCAGCATGAGTGGAAGACTCCTGACACCATAGAGCCAATTCCCCAGAGACTGTACAAAATTCTCTCAGCCCTGGAGGATCAGCCCCAGTGGTCGAAAGGTCTAGCTCTGGATGCCATGGTGATGGCGGCAGCCACTAATAAGGAACTTGCCGAAGTGAGTTCAACTGTCCATCCTCCAAGCCGAGAGTCTCAGACGATGGACACATTTAGGAAGCAGGTGTTTGCTTCAGCAACCTTCGCTATTCGGTTCTTGAACTTTCTGGCACATTTCACCCGACTCCAAAGGAATCTGATAACTGAGCTTTCAGGTACCTTGGCAGGAGCAGTGTCTGATGAGGTCTGGGATAAGGTTGTCTCCCAGCTTGCCATCCTAGAGTCGATCTCCAGCTCGTCTATGCGGCTTATTGCACATACAGCCAAAAGGACATCCAGGGCAGTGGGTACAGGCGTTGTCATTAGGTGTCACGCCTGGATCCACTTCTGTTATTTTGCGGACCCCTTTAAGTCTTCCTTTGTCAATGCTCCTGTTGATTATCCAGGTGTGAGAAGGACAGAAAGACTCTTTCTACTGTGGGCATGCTTTTTTCCACTCCTCAGCAACCTTACTGTAGGAATCAGAGGAGTGGAAAGATGTGGCTGAGGTAGACCCAAGGGCCATTTTGGGACAAATGTGGTGAGTATTTCTCCAGGGGCAGAGGGGAGAACTCTTCGGGATGATGCCCCTCCCATGGCAGAGGGGGCCCATGCAACCATGGTTCCAGGGATTCTTTTTCTGGACAACCCTACTAGCACTCCTGAGTGGTGCCCAGATTGCTTACTTCTGGAAGCAGTCGGGAGAAGATTCTCTCTGCACCACTCAGCCTGGATCACAATAACATCAGATTCCTGGGTGCAGACAATAATTACTAGAGGTTACCATATTCCCTTCAGTCTTTATCCCAAACCACAAAGACGAATCCCCAATGTTCCACCCAGTGAGAGAGATATATAGCAGAACTAGAGATTCAAAAGCTGCTTCAAAAAAAGAGTCATCTAAATAGTTCCACCAGACCAGATAGGATCCGGATTTTACTCAAGATTCTGTTTAGTGTCAAAAAAGACAGGGGACTGGAGGCCAATGTTGGACCTCAGTGTACTGAACAAATTTGTGAAACAAACAAAATTCCAGATGGTCACGGTTCAGTCTGTCTTCCTTTTCTGGAGAAAGACAACTGGATGTGCTTCATAGATCTTCAGGATGCGTATTACGCATAAAGATGGACAAACGCTCCAGAAGATATCTCCACTTCTGGTTAAGAGCCAGTCATTACCAATTTCGAGCACTGCACTTTGGTCTCACTACAGCCCCGAGGGTGTTCACCAAATGCATGGCAGTTATAGCAGCTCACTTAAGGCTACAGGGATTCTCTGTGTTTCCATGTTTAGACGACTGGCTCCTCACCATCCCCACCAGGCATCTGCTGTTTTCCACCTTGGACTCTGTTCTACATCATGCCGAGTTCTTAGACATTTCAATAAACAGAGAAAAATCACAACTATCTCCCACACAGGACATAGAAGTCATCGGAGCAAAACTAAACACAAAATCCTGCATGGCTTCCCTTCCTCATCACAGACTGGTAAAATTGAGGTCACAACTTCAAGTGATACTCTCTCAAGACAAAGTTCCTGCTCGTCTTGTCTTACAACTTCTTGGGTCCATGGCAGCAACAATCACTTTAGTCCCCCTAGCAAGGTGCCACATGAGACTGCTTCAGTGGCTCCTGGCATCACAATGGTCACTGTTAACTCATCCAGTGTCCCATCTAATCCTCATAACAAACCGCTGCAGACAGGATTTATCTTGGTGGATGAAGCCAGAAGAGAATTTATGGAGTCTTCCCTTTTGCCCCTCTCAGCCCAAGGCCATAGTGACCACAGATGCTTCCCTGATAGTGTGGGTGGGGGGCATTTTCAGGGAAAGACAGTCCAAGGCATTTGGTTCCCTGAGGACAGTGCTTTTAGCATTGCAGGAATTCCAGTCTGCCCATACTTCAGGGACAATTGCTATCCAGTCAGACAACAGGTCAGTAGTCTGGTACATCAACAAATGGGGGAACCAGGGCCTATCCTCGATGTCGGGAAGCTTTAAGAATTTGGCAATGGGCAATTGCCTCCAACCACTTTCTAATAGCAATGCATATTCCAGGGAATTCTAACGTTATTGCAGACAGACTAAGCAGGTGTATCCTTCTACCTCACAGGTGGTCTCTCAATCCCAATGTAGTGACGAGAATCTTTCGTTGATGGGGTCAGCCTTGCTGAGACCTGTTTGCCTCTCCCATAAACCACAAATACAGGAGCTATTTTGCTCTAATCCCCCATCGCGGGGAGTCCACGAGAGATGCAATTCTCCACGATTGGCCCCCGGGACTTCTACATGCCTTTCCACCAATCCCTCTTATTCCCCATTTTCTGAGGAAAACCCAGTGGTTGAGAAGCAAAGTGATTCTCATTGCACCTTATTGGCCCTGTCAAGTCTGTTTTCCCTTTGTCTGGCCTCACCTAGTTCACCATCCATTGACTCAGGATCCATCTCCAGATCTGTTATCTCATCCTCAGGGCTTAGTCCATCCCAATCTTAAAAATCTCAAGCTGATGGCTTAGTTTCTCCACTTCCAGTAATTGTCAGGTGAAACAATTTGTCCTCCCCAGTGCAAGAGATACTTCTGGCTTCTCACAAACCTTCCACCAGAAAACGTTATCTTAGCAAATGGAAGAGATTTGTTATTTGGTCTGATAAAAACAGTCTTGATCTTTTCTCGGCTCCAGTTGATAAGGTTTTGGAATACTTAACCACCTTATTTCAATTGAGAGCTTCAACTTCTACCATTAGAGTTCATTTAGCTGCCATTTCGAATTTCCATAATGGATTTGAAGATCATTCTTTGATGTCTCACCGTCTTTGCAAGACATTTCTTAAGGGCACTTTACATTTGAAACTGCCTTTCAAAGATCCCATAGCACCTTGGGATTTAACCTTGGTCTTGCAAAATTTGATTTATCAGCCTTTTGAGCCAGCAGGCCCCTGCGATCTCAAGTTTTTATCTTGGAAGACCCTCTTCCTGGTAGCTGTCACATCTGCCAGGAGAATTTCAGAGTTACAGGCTCTTTGTGCGAAGCTTCCATATATCATTTTTCACAAAAAGATAGTATCACTCAGAACCAATCCCTAAAGTAGTGTCAGACTCCAGTATCAATCAGACCATAGATTTAGCAGTCATCATTCCAAATTTTTCAAACAAGGGAGAATATTGCTTGTATTTGTTGGATGTCCACAAGCAATTACATTTTTATTTGGACAGAACAAAATCATAGGTTCATAGGTTCATAGGTAGGTACTAGGCTATTGGCCCAAGGGCCTACATAAGCCTAGCCAGCAAGGTACCATAGCTTACGACACCCAAGAAAGTTATTTTCCTTTGCCACTGTCCAGCAGAGACACAGAAGTGATTCCCGGGGTGTATTTCCTATTTCCCATCCACTCATCAAGATTTTTCTTGAAGAGTGCTAATGAAGAACTTTGCTTGACATAGCTTGTTCGAGAGTATAGGAAGTCTCTGGGACAGGAATCTATCCCTCCAGCGTGTCCTGTTTATTGTGGTGACAAGGTTTAAGTCCCTAGAGCATGTAGCTTGGAGGGATTGGAATTTCTTTAGGTGTAGCATGTCCAGCAGCTCTGGGTTTGACATAGCTTTATATGTTAGACAGAGATCACCTCTGAGTAGGCGATATGCTACAGAGTAAAGCTGAAAATTTTGCCAACTGTTTCTATCCTTTTCAGGTACTAGATTGGGCAAACCAGTTTCTAAGGTCACTCTGTCAAATTGGTTGAGAGACTGCATTACATTTATTTATAGTCAAAATAAACTCGACTTGCCAACAAAAGTTAGAGCTCCTTCTACCAGATCTGTTTCCACTTCAGTAGTCTTTCATTCCAGAGCTTCTGTGGATGACATACATGCAGCCGCAACTTGGGCTACTCCTCATACCATTATCACTCATTACAAATTATCCATGGTCTCCAGGGGAAGAGCATCCTTTGGTTCTATGGTGCTCAGGAATATCCTTCCCTAGGGGCTCCCAGGATCTAAAGTAGCCGGGGACTGTCCCAACAGTCAAGAATGAATGAAGATTGACATCATCAGGTAAAGAAGTTATGTTCTTACTTTAATGTTCCATCTGTCTTGTCGATCTTCATTCATTCTTGACATCCCACCCTCTAGCCCCCTCCTAGGGACTCCTCTAGGTTCGCAACTAGTCGTGGGGTTCTAGTAGGGTTTTTGCTCAGACAGAGCTTCCATACTTTTCTTCATAATGGACAAACTTGATCTGAGGTAAAGAGAAGAGAGGCAGTATGAGTAGCCTTAGCTTGAGAGTTTTTGGCTGGCGCAAGTTTGATATAACGGCTGAGTCGGTTCCGAGGATCGTAACCGAACCCTACAGTTAAGAAGAATGAAAATCGACAACACAGATAGAACATTATATTAAGAACATAACTTCTTTTTTTTTATTCCTGCTACTGCATATAAAAAACAGTAAAGTCATTTTAAGAAGTACCTTAACATGCTGATCATTCCCTTTAAGTAACTTTACATACTCTTCGTTGTACGCAGTGCTGTTAGTTGTCTTGAATGCTAAAAAAATTGGGTAAAGCTTACTGCAATAGTGCAATGCCATACTGAGGCATTAGTGTTACTTGCATAGGCTTTTTTCAGCATATATATGCAGTGTAGCTAAAAGTGTCTCATGCCAGTTGTACCTAGGGTTGAAGAAATAATTAATACTTGTATTCATGCACTGTAAAATTCAGAAATGATTGCCCAGCTGTGTGGTGTACAGGGATGAAGCCTAGACTATGAACCTTACAGCCTGAGTTTGAATATCAACTGAGACACTGGTGGAACTGTGCGGAGGCAGTGGGAGTGAGTGGCTGATGCCAGCTGTCACATTCTGGTATGAAGGAGTGATGTTCTATTTAGATGATCCCCACAGTCTAATGGGAGGCTTGTTAGGTGTTATATTTGGCCAGGACTGGGGATGTTTGGTCTAACTGGCTGATGGCAGTAACCTTCTGTTACATAAGTGAGTGGAAGTATACACAGGTTTGGGGTGGCTATAGTATTCCCCTGATGTGAAATTAATTCTCACATCAACTTCCAGGGGACAGCGTTAGTGCCTTAAAGCAAAAATCCCCTGATGGGTGCCCGGATGTTGGGGACTATGATTGGTTTTCGCCCTGCAGAGAAACAAAAGGGCTGAGATAACTCTTTCTGTGTGGGGAATGATTGGGCTAGAGGTTCACCAAAGAGCGCTTATAGCTAGGGTCAAAATAATAATAAAAAAAAAAGGATGATTGACAGAAACACAATCTAGTGGTATAATGGCTTCAGGATCTGTTCTCATGTGGTTGAGAAGCAGCTGTAATCTTGGCTGTTGAAAAAAAATTACAGTCAGGCTAGAGCTGAAATAGCAGCACATATTCCTCATCCCTGTACCTCAGCATGGGGTTAATAGGAAGCTTGGTTAGTAGTTGTCCATGTGCTCCTTTAGAAGCAAGTTCATATTGGATAGCCAATCCATGTCTGACTTATGGGCCAGGATAGCTTGATGCTTGTGTATGAACACTGATATCCCAAGGGATGTGTAACAGTATTGGTATAAGTGGTCTAACCTTTCCTGGCATTCGTGGGGTTACCGCTTCTTCAGACCAATATAAAAACAGAAACAGTATGCATAAATTTAAAACAAGTCCTAGAAAAAATGAGCCAATCATCCTTAGTTGTTAATAAAACAATGAATGCAATTAACGTAACTCAATTTTAATCATCACCTTGTCAACAAGGCTGTCTTAAGGGAAATTCCACTATTTAGCCCTGGTAATTTTTGTGCTTGTAAAGAAATAATCCATTTTAACTCACACATTTCAACAGAAGTATTAAAATCACCCTTCCTAACACTAGGATGAAGCAGTTGTAAAACCCTAAAATTAAAGGTATGTCCTTGAAATAAAAAGGCACGATTAGCTAAAGTATTTGTTAAAACTTTATTACGTGCATTCCCTAAATGCTCAAGTATCCGTTTTCGTAGTAGACGTGTAGTCTTGCCAACACAGAAGCCACTGCAGGAGCAGCATGTGGCAAGATAAACCAAATTGCTGCTTCTGCAAGTGGCTGTAAACCTAAGAGAGAAAATACGCCCAGAGACTGGATGTGTAAAGCAAGGATCTTGACAAATGGAAGAGCAGGCTTTACGGTTGTAACAGGGAAAAGTACCTTTCTTCCCTGACACCAATGGCACCGAGTGTCTTGGTCCATAATACAGAAGTCTTTTGATGGGCATATTATTCCTAAAAGTGAAGGATGGGTGTTCTCCCACTACTTGTCTTACTTTATTGTCAGCCAATAAGACTGGCCAATTATTTCTTATAACAATACAAAATTGTTGACTGTTACTAGAATATTTAAAGAAGAATCTGGGGAATCTACCCATTCTATCACTATGGTCACGTCTGGTGGTATATGGTATAGACAAAAAACTTACTTTCTTTTTTATTTAGTGTTCTTTTGACTGCATTTATTTGTACCTTACAATTAATAATTCATTATTTTTTGTCTGGCGTTGAGTGCCTTATGTACTTGCTTTCGCGACTGGTATTTTAGTTGCTTTATGTACTTGTATGGATTCACTTCACTTGCTCGAAATACTGAAATATCGCATTTCAGTATCTCGAGACCAAGTGAGCGAGAATCCACAACTTCGTAACTGCAATACCGCAAAATTTAAATTGTGGAACGGGACTTCAGCTGCAATACCGCGAAATTTAAATAGTCGAATGAAACCTCAGCTGAGCGGAACACTTCAACGCTGCCGTTGTTAGAGTGTACACCTGCTGCAGAACGCTGCCTCTGGTAAATCCTACAACTAGCCTGTATGGCGCAAGCCACACCAACAACTACCTCCAAACCAAAGACCACTATGGTGCAAGGCATACCTGTGGCACCCGGACAGCTTGGGGAGATATACCCAGTGAGTAACTTACAAAAGGGGAAGCTGGTCCTACTGCTGGAAGGATACGTCCTAACCCGAGAGTGGATACGTCAGCAAACAATGTACTGGTGCTGCAGGTGGACGGCATCTCAGAAGTGCAAAGGTAGGGCCATCACTGAGAGCACCCCCATGGGGGAACGATTGCGGAAGTCTTCCAGCCACAACCATACCGGTGACCCCGCGGATATCGAACGTTACAGTATGTGTGCAGAGCTCAAAATCAGAGCAACTAAGTCCTGAGACATGCCATGCCTCATAGTGGACATCCACGGATGTCATACCAGACATGCCAACATGGAAGGCACTACTGCAAAGGGTGGGCAGGGTATGCAGAAAGGAGGCCAATCCAGGCGCTACCCCTACCTTATAGTTGAATGAAATTGATGTGTGGGACTATCCCACCAAAATGGGTGCCTTCCTTTCTAAGAAAATGACAGATAGCAGTATGGACACCACCATAGTGGTATTCACCACCACACAAAATCTACTGGACCTCAGTACAGTGACTATCTGGCTCATGGATGGCCCTTTCTTCTATAAAGGGCTGATATGCCATCAGCTGTATAGTATCCATGGGCTTGTTAAGTATGGTGGTTTCCATAAATGTGTGCTGCTACTGTATTGCCTCATGAGTAAAAAGTCTTTGAAGTCCTTCAACTTCATGTGGCATTGTGTACTAGAACTGCTGGCAGAGCATGGCTATGAATGGTGTCTGAAATATGTGTTAACAGACTTTGAGATTGCGGCCACGAAGAGTATACGGCTGAACCTACAGGGTGTTATCTCCAAAGGGTGCCTTTTCCACTTTGGCCAGAATATTTGGCGTAAGGTACAGCAGTTGGGTTTGGGGCCGCTGCATAACACCAATATGCAGCTCCAATTGGCGGTGAAGTCCCTTGTGGCCCTGGCATTCCTACCAGAGGAGGAGGTGTTGCTGGAGTTGAGCCCAGGCGCTGAAATAGACATTTCCTGTTGAGGGTAGGGATCTGCTCACATACTTTGGTGACTGGTACGTGCTAGGAAGGGTACAAAATTCACCACTAGGACAGCCACGTCCTGTAGGTTCCCACCTTTGTTCCCGGTGTCTTTCTGGAATATCCATGAGCTCAATACCCTGTTCCTTCCCCACACACAGAACAGTGTGGAGGCATTGCGTCAGAGGATCAAGTGCTTGCTTGGGAACAAGACCACTAATTTGGCACTGCTGATGGGTGCGTTAACTAGGGAGCAGGACAGGGTTGACGAATTGCGGGCTCGGATGGCTAGTGGAGCTGCCCCTTCACCTAAACGTCAGTACACCGTTAAAAGGCATTGCCAGTTTGAGAATGTGTTGGCTAATAAGGCCTCTTATAGGACACCTGACTTCCTGGTTGTGATAGCTAGGCTGCTGAAGATGTGATCAGATGTCTATGTTCCACCAGCTGTATTCATGGGCACCACTACACATTGGGGAGTCTACTGTTTGTGGGTATGTTGCTGTTACTGTCATGGTGTTTGGTAGGCATCTACAGAGGTCATCACAGTATCGGGAGTTATGTGTGGAGGATGTCACTATGTGTCACTGGGTGTTGGGAGTTGTGTGAAGAAGATGTCACTACGTGTCGGGAGGTGTATTGTGCAGTTGGACATTTCTTGTATGTAATAAAGGCATTGCTGAATACTCCGGTCTGTGAGTTTCAGTGTGCTAGTGTTCGATATTTTGATATTGCAGTCTTTTGGAGCTTCGATGTTGTGGATTCCCCCTCATTTGGTCTCGAGATACTGAAATGCAATATTTCAGTATTTCAAGCAAGTGAAGTGAATCCACTTGTATAGATTATTTTCTGTATTGCCCTGCTGGAATGTATGTTATCATATACTTACTTTATCTGTATCGCTAATTTAGCCTAATTCTAATACTGTAGTCTTATCTTCGCAATTTGTTACAGTCAGTAAGTATTTATTGACTTTTTACTGCAAACCATGGAAAATAGCTATGTAAATCTTAGCTATGTACACTCCGGAATGATCGGAAGTAATCCTTCAGCGTTAGCGAGTTGTGGGAACTGTTTTAACTGTTACATATTAATTGGTTGTAATGGCCTTTTTGGAATTTGATCATAGTGCTTTTTTCCGAAGAAGTACTGCCACTTTAAATGCTTGAATCTGATTTTATCCTTCTCGCTCTGATTCACTCTTGGGTTACAGATCTGATCCTCTGATCTGACTCGATCGCTTTCTGCAGACTTCAACTTCCAGATTCGAGCTCCTCCTTTACCCATAATCTCCTTATACCAAGCGCAGCTCACTCAGATCTCGTTTGCCACCAGTCACATCGGATGTGCTGTCCAGTGCTTGCAGCTAGTTTTCAGATGAGTGTATCACTTTTTGGTGCAATTATTAGCTTTTCTTCTTCTCCTGCCAACCAAGGTTCTCGCTGGCATTAGGGCTACCCTTCAGTAGTTTGTGGTCTTTCCTTTCAGCTGCTAAAGTGTTTTGTGGTTTTCTATTTTCCCTATAGCACTTACAGAATTGGGAATTGTAGTGTTCTTAGTGATTAGCTTTATTAGATTTATAATTTTTTTTCTTGTAGTGTGTCTGTTTTTTTTGTACTTGCCTTTTAACAGTTTTTTTTCTGCTATGAATAAACCAGCTGGTTTCAAAAGATGCACGGAGTGCAGTCATAAAATTCTGCAGTCTGATTCTCGTAATAGATGTGTTTATTGCTTAGGTGCAGCACGCTTACAATCAGTGTGCCATTTGTGAGGGATCCTGCCTCTCTCTTTAGTTTCTTCTCCAGGTGCTGATCCCCCCCCACCCCCCCCCCCCGAGCATGTGGTAGCAGGTTCTGCTTCTGACCATAAAAAGTGCCGTCGTAAAAACCCTAGGGTGTCATCAGAACTCTTTAAGAAATGTTTGTCTTTTGATTCCTTGGTTCCAAAACTGGGCTCAACTCCAGCAACTCTGAAAGGCCTCTCAAATCCATCTGGACCTATGCCGAGGGCATTATCTGCTTTGGATCCAGGTTCGCTAAAATCGTTATCTGCATTGACTCCTTTGGATCCTTCTCAGTCCTCGGATCCAAGGAGGTTGGATCAGAAGCTGAGTTCACCGTTACCTTCCACTTCTTTTTTGGAGCCTAGGATTCCGGATCCGAGGACTGAGAACCGTTCTTCAGTATCATCCATACAGTCCGTCTTCCCTATGGTTCAGATGAAAATCTTACAGACTCCACACCAGTCTCGCACTTCGTCTGTGGCTTTATCCAGATCCTCCAGAAGCCTTTCAGAATACAGCGCGTACAGGATGGTAAGGAAGCTTATCAGAGCTCAGATCCAGATTTGGGGGGGTTCTTGGTTCTGTCCCAGCTTGGATCCATGAGTGCCCCTAACAACGCTGACTCTACTTCTCTGATTTGACCCTCAGTTTTGGAGCCCCAGGACTGTAGCCACCCGAGAGCATTATCATCGGACCTGAGGACTTTTGCTTCCTCGAATCCAATGGTTGCCTTGACAACCTCTGCTTTGAGATCTTCGAACCAGAGTGGGTCCCAGATCCAGGATGTCGAGGTCGGGTCTGAGGGAGTAGTTTAAATCAGAGCCGTTTCTCCCCCTCAGTTCTGTTGACAGCACAGGTCCGATTCAGTCTGGTAGCCGTGGATCCAACGCCCTTGTTATGTCTTCTTTGAGGGCTTCGGCCCTGATGGAGCTGGGCAGGGGATCTCCTGGTCCATCTGCTTTCCAGGTCATTGAAAAGACTTTCTCTGCCGACAGAGATCCAATCTCTTTGGCTACTGCTCCGCCTCCTCGCCCTTCATCGGATCTGGGAGTGAGGCCTACCATTCCTGTCCAAGGTCAGCCCGTTTATAAGAGCATCTAGGATTTCCAACCTCTTCCGATACCTCCCCTAAACATCCCACAGAGGTGGTGCCTTAGAAGAGGACATGTAAAAGAAGGCACCTGGACTTCCTGTGGAGTCTCTCACCGAAGATATGGATTTCGACAAAGGGGAAAGATCTCCAAAATGACCACTGGAGGACATCTCCTTTGCAGACATTTTGGAAATTCTGAAACAAAGAGGTGGTTGGTCTTCCAAAGATCATACAGCTGAGGAGTCCGTATTTCTAGAAGTCTTCAGGATGGGCTCATCTTAGGTGACCCCCCCCCCCTCTTGGTGGACCCCCTGATAAATTTGGTGGTATGCTGGTCATGGAAGGAGCTGGGCACTATAGAGCTTATCCTTAAATGATCTAATAAAATTCTCTCCTTGCCTACTGATTGTCCCTTTTGGTACAAGGATATCCTGGTGGACGCTATGGTGGTGGCAGCTGCCACTAAGAAAGAGCTAGCTGAACATAGCTCTACCGTCCATCCGCCAAATAGGGAATCTAGGGCGATGGATAGGTTCTGCAAATGTGTCTATGCTTCAGCCACTTTCATGCTGAAAGCTCTTAACTTCTTGGTACAACTTACTCGCCTGCAGAGACACCTGATCAAGAAGCTGTCAGGGTCGTTGATGGAGACCATGCTGACAGGAATTTGGGAAGATTTCTCCGAAGCTGGCCACTTTTTTCTCTCTTGCTAATTTGTACATGAGGCTCATCTCTCACACAGCAGTGGGTACCTCACAGGCCACCAGCTCTGTCATCACTGTACACAACATGCCTGGTTAAAGCTTTGCGACTTTGCAGAGCCTTTTAAGACATCTTTTATCAATGCCCACTTTGATGACTCCTCTTTATTTGGGCCGTCAGTCAAAGACAGCCTGACCCACAGTGAGAAAGGGGGCCAGACCCTGTCTGTTGTAGGGATCAGGTTTTCCACCCCTCAACGAAGCTACTTCTGGAATCAGTGAAGGGCCAAGAAAATTTGGTTTCGTAAGTCTCAAGAGGCCTTCCCTGACCAACATGGTGAGTTCCTCTGCAGAGGCAGAGGAGGGGGCTTTAATGGGAGATGCTGTCCCAGAGGCAGAGGGGGTCCGCAAAATTAGGGCCTCAGAGAACCTTTTTTGACAAGCGCTATCAGCGCTCCTGAAGCGTTGCCTGACTGCTCTGCCCTGGAGGCAGTTTGGGGCAATTTTTCTCTGCACTCAAATGCCTGGGCCCAAATAACAAAACATGTTTGGGTGCAGACCATTATATCCAGAGGCTATTACATCCCCTTTTACATTTCACCTCCAATAACACAAAAAACACTCTTCGATGTTCCACCCAGTCAGAGGGAGTTGGCAGTTGTAGAAATTTGAAAATGACTGCAAAAAAGAGTCATCCAGGAGGTCCCAACTGAACAGAGACGATCTGGAATTTACTCACGCTACTTTTTAATGCCTAGGAAGACTGGGGAACTAAGGCCAATCTTGGACCTAACCAGAATGACCTTGTGCGTAAAGTATGCGAAGTTTCAGATGGTTACATTACAGTCTGTTCTTCCCTTGGTGAGGAAGGACGATTGGATTGTGCTCTGTGGATTTAAAGGATTCATACTATCACATCAGAATAGACAGGCACTCCAGGAGTCATCTGTGTTTCAGGCTGGGAGTCATTCACTACTAATTCAGAGCCCAGCCCTTTGGACTCACCACAGCCCCAGGATGTTTGCCAAATGTATGGCAGTGGTCGCAGCTCTTCTGAGACTACGAGGTTTTCATGTGTTCCCATATCTAGATGACTGGCTTCTAACTGCCCCAACCAGGCGTCAACTGTCTCATGCCAGAGACTACCTGTTCCAGATCTCAGATTTTCTAGGCATCACAATAAATCAGAACAAGTCACAACCAGTGCCAACTCAATCCTTGGGGTTTATTAAGGCTCAGCTGAACACAATTACCCAAATAGCATTGTCGCCCGTACATTGAAAAGTCACTTTGAGAAACCAAGTCCAGTCTTTACTAACTCGTCCTTCACCCTCTGCCAAGCTTGTTCTTTGAGCTCTTGGAGCTATGGTGGCTGCTATAATGTTAGGTTTTCTAGCAAGGTACTATATGCGTGTTCTCCAGTGGACATTGGCTGTACAGTAATCTATACTTCACCAGTCTTTGTGTTCCTATCAAGTTAACAAAAATGTGCAGAACTCACCTGGAATGGTGGGATTCATTTCAACCTGTCAGTTGGCGGACCATTCATTCTTCCCCTGCCCACAGCCACAGTGACCACGGATGCTTCCCAGCTGGGGGGGGGGGGGATTTCAAAGGGAAGATGGTCCAAGGCACGTGGACTTCCTTAGAGACCAGACTGCATAACAGTGTCCTAGAGATGAGAGCTGTTCTTTTCTTGTTGCAAGCCTTTCAGGATGTTCTCCCTCGGGGGACCATTGCAATTCACACAGACAACATGTCAGCAGTTTGGTACATCAACAAGCAAGGAGAAACTTATTCTTACCCCCTTTGCAGGGAAGCCATGAGGGTTTGGGAATGGATAATCTCTTCACACCGCTTTCTTGTTGCAGCTCACATACCAGGGAAAACCAGTGTGTTGGCAGACAAACTCAGCTGGTCCATCCTGACATCCCACAAATGGTCTCTCAACCAAACAGTAGGGAATTACATTTTTGACCGTTAGGGGTCATCCTTGCTGTGATCTCTTTCCTTCTCCAATCAGTTTCAAGTGCAGCAAGTATTTCAGGCTGATCTGTCCTCCCAGGGAAACACTGACGGATGCTGTATTCCTCGACTGGCCCTCTGGTGTCCTCTGTGCTTATCCTCCCCTTCCATTGATCCCAAAATTTCTTCAGAAAGCCCAATGGTTGAAGAGCTCTGTAATCCTCATTGCCCCTTATTGGCCTCATCAGATTTGGTTCCCCATTCTCTGGTCTCATCTGAGGTATCCTCTCTGGATACTGGAACCCATCCAGTATCTCCTAACCCACCCGTTCCTGGGACTCCATCAAGACCTATCCACCCTCAATCTAACCACATGGTTTCTCTAATTCCACTGATTCTTAAAGGGTCTAGGCTTTCTTCACCTGTAAAGATTATTGTTTTCGCCAGGTCTATATTAGTTTGCCGAAATTTAATTTCAGTGAACATGTATTCATTGACCCCTATGCAGCGAAAATCACTTCTGCGATTTGCTGAATATTCCAAGCAAAGACGTAGTTGGCCAACTAGAGAACTTTGCCCTTTTCTCCATTGTTGTGCGATTTTGGAGTTGGTATATATAGTTGGGGGGTGGGGGGGTGAAGCCCTAACTTGGGTGGGTTTGAATTAGCTAGATGTGGGACTGTTGTGCTGCAGGGCAAGTATTTCTGTGCCCTTAGATTATTCAATCAATCGTGGAAGTGATTTTTGCTGAATAGGGGTCAATGAATATATGTTTACTGAAAATAAATGATGGCAAACTAATATAGACCCATTTTAGCCTCCCAAAAGGCATCCACCAAAAAGGCATACAAAAGCAAGTGGAACAGATTTACTATTTGGGCTGCGAAGGAGAACATTGATCCTTACACTGCTTCTGTTCCTCACATCCTGTCCTTTCTTGCTTCCTTATTGAAGGAGGGATCCAGCTTTGCCACAATTAAGCTTCAGCTGAGAGCCATATCCAATTTCCATTCTGGCTTAGCATCAGGACCCGTAACTACTTTGAGGTTATGCAGAGCTTTCTTGAAAGGGGGTTTCTTTTCAGGCTTGCTATCAAAGACCCCACTCCCCCTTGGGATCTTTCGCTGATTCTCCAAGGCCTCTCTTAAAAATCTTTTGAACCAGCTAGTAATTGTGATGTGAAGTTTTTATCTTGGAAAACTATTTTTCTGGTTGCCATCACTTCGACTAGAAGAGTTTTTGAATTACAAGCCCTCCCTTCTAAGCCACCTTATATAATTTTCACTATATATTAATCCGTCCTTCATGCCTAAAGTGGCTACTGAGTCAAACATTAATCAATCTACTTAGTTACCAGTTTTCTTTCCCAATTTTTCCAGTAAAGGTGAATATATGATGTATTTACTGGACATTCATAGACAGCTTTGTTTCTGTCTTGACAGGACTAAACAGTTCAGAAAATCAGAACACACATTTTTTCATGCCGTTATTACCATGTAGTATTGGTATAATTTCCCATTTACCATATTGGTGGACGTTCATGCACACTCATGCATACATCTGCACACTTTTATATACTTTCTGTATTTTTGTATGATTTTATCTACTAGTTTTTATTGTATAAACATGGTTTGGGCTATAAACATAAACATTTTTTTTTTTTTTTTTTTTTTTGCAAAGCAGAATTCGACTCCCGTTTCAGTGACTTTCCAAGTATGAATTACATAAATGATATGCATACAACTATTAAGAACAAGGCAAATGACGTACATGCAACAATTAAGAACAAGACAAAAAAGTAAATATACATATACATGTAAGGTGCAAAGTGCAACTCAGTGCAAGAAATACTGAAATAAACAAGTGTTAACAATACGTAAACAATACTACAGAACCCTCGGAGGCTTGGGAAAAAGAATACTCCAACCTAATAAGCTGAGTTAACCGTTTATGGACTTGATGGCCTGTGGGGGAAAAAACTGTTCTTATATCTGCTTGTTCTGGTGCGTATTAATCTGTAATGCCTGGCTGATGGTAATAGTTCAAAAAGATGGTGGCCTGGATGTGAAGGGTCGGAGATGATCTTCTCTGTCCTTTTCATGACTCTGGAACAGAACAGATCTTGTAAGGAGGGCAAACTAGCACCAGTGATATTTTCAGCAGACGTGACTATTTGTTGTAACGTATTTTTGTCATGATTAGACAGAGATCCAAACCACACTGTTATGGATAAGCTGAGAACAGACTCAATGACTGCTGTGTAGAAGTGAATCAACAGTTTCTGTGGGAGGTTGAACTTCCTCAGCTGTCACAGAAAGTACATTTGCTGGTGTGTGTGCTTTATGATGGACCCTTCATTGGTCTCGTCCCTGGAGATTATAGATCCCAAAAACTTGAAGGATTCCACAGCTGACACAGCAGTATTAAATATAAAGAAGGGGAATAATATTGTAGTACCACTCCTAAAGTCCACTGTCATCTTCATTAGTGTAGAGGGAGACTAGCAGTGGGGAGAGCACACATCCCTGAGGGGCACTTCTATTGATCATGCGATAGCTAGATGTAAATTTCCCCAGTTTCACCTGCTCTTTCCTGATGGTTAGAAAATTGGTGATCCATTGACAGGTGGAAGTAGAAACGGAAAGCTAGGAGAGTTTCAAGTGTAGAAGTTCTGGAATTATTGTATTAAATGCAGAGTTGAAGTCCACAAACAGAATCCTTGCATATGTCTCTGGGTTGTCAAGATGTTGCAAGATATAGTGCAGACCCATATTAACTGCATTATCCACTGACCGGTTCTCTTGATAAGCAAACTGAAGGCAGTCCAATGAGGGAGCTGTAATATCTTTCAAGTGAGCTAACATCAGGCTCTCAAAAGTCTTCATGACCACTGATGTCAAAGCAACAGACATGTAGCCATTCAGTCCTGTTACAGTGGATTTTTAGGCACTGGGATGATTGTGGCTTCTTTGAAACATAAGGGAACTTCACACAGCTCTAATGATTTATTAAAAATCCGAGTGAAAACAGGAGCCAGTTGATCGGCACATGTTTTTAAACAGGAGGGTGAAACCCCATCTGGGCCAGCTGCTTTCTTGATTTGTTGTCTTTTTAAAAAATTATACGCATCCTCCTCAGAGATAATTAATGCAGGCTGAATGTAAGTTTGACATACCGAAATTCTGCCAGTCCAGCTATCTGGAATTTTGTAAATAATTATATGTCACTTGAAAATGTTAATATGATTTATATAGAAATGTGACAAAAGGAAATACTGCCAGCCTAGCTATCTGGAATTTTGTAAATACTCATGTCATTTGTGAATATTAATATGATCCATAAGCTTGTCTTACAAATGTAAGAGAACATTGGTTTCAGGTGGAATTGCTACTACAGCATTGTTGCTGGTTTTTATGAGTGAAAGTATGAAACTGGTAAATAAGGAGCTGAACTTGGTAGTGATACTCTCTGTACAATTAGTGGTAGAGGGGGTTGGGGTAGAAGATTGGCCTGGATGAAGAAGTTGTTTGATAGTACCCCAGAATTTTTGTGGATTATTTTGGTGATTGTGTTGGATACTGGTGTAGTAAAGATTTTTAGCATTCTGATTTGCTTTTTGGATGTATTTGTTATCTGCCGGTAGTTATAAAAGGAGGCTTTGCATTTGTTTGCCTGGTAATGGGACCAGAATTTGTATCTTTGCTTTAGTAATTGAATGGTTTCTTTAGTTAGCCAAGGATAGTAGCTGGATCTAGTTCTGACCTTTCTGATGAGGGCCAGGTTACATAGGAAATCCAGGAATGTACTGTTAAAATACTGAGTGGCTGAGTCTAGACTGAGATATTTAACCGGGGATCAGTCACAAATATGGAGGAGGAATTTAAAAGTATCTACTGAGAAGTTTGTTTTGTTGTGTACTTGTCTGTATACACACTTTCAATGGGACAACCACTATGCCTAAGACGATAGGTGGATAGGTGGTTAGGTGGTTACTTAGGCTGTCTGGGAGACAGCTTGAGTGGTAGACAAGTGAGGGTTTATTGCTAAGTGTCCAGTTAAGAATTGTTTGTCACTATGTTTATCTATCTATGTAGGTGACTGTATTATCTGGGTGAAACCAAGTAAGTTTATGCAACTGGAGGGATTTTCAGAAGAACAAGTATGCCAGTCAATACAGAAGTCCCCTATTATTAAGGTTTCTTGGCTATATGTGGAAGGTGACCAAGAGAGAAGGTTCTCAATTATAGATGGTTTGTTGCTGCGGGGGGGTGTATACTGATAGTATGACAATGTGTTTATTGGGGTAGATTTTGAGGCAGGAGGCTAGCGATTCCATGTTATTTACGTCTGGTGGGTCTGCTTCTTGGGGCTCCAGGTCTAGTTGGTCTTTATGCATAATTGCTACTCCTCCATCTTTAGTTCTATTTTAGAGCTATTGAAGAGATGTGATGCTATACAGATGTTAGTGTAAGAGTTCTGAGGTGGAGAAAGGAAAGGGTTGGGTGGAGAATGTATGTTGATAATTACAACATTGTGAAGAGTGGTGAGGAGGAAGATTGCTGTGAGTAGGATGAGTGTGGATATGTGAGTGAGTAACATTGTGTTTAGGGTGTTGACCTAAGTGATCTATGCAGAATCTGTTACATTGAGAGAGTAAATGCACTGTGAGGACATTAGGACTAGGGATTAGTTATGAGGGTGGTTAAATTAATTAGCGGGAATTGGTTAGTGACTGGGTAGATGTGAGTTTGGCGGGCAATAGGGGTGGGTGGGAACTGGAGGTAGAGAAGGGGAGCAGAATGACGTGAGGGTGAACGGAGTGGGCAAGACCCCTGGACTTGGAGTGAGAACTGCAGCAGAAAAAAAAGGTCAGGCGAGATATCTTTTACTGTTTACTGTATACCAACTAAGTGGTTAATTATATGCTGCACGCCAGTAATTTTGCTTCTAAACTAATGCCAGAGTGGCAGTTTTAAGCTGTAACTCCTTTGTCTAATACTGCTTCTAAAGTAAAGCAAGAGTGGAAATTATAAACTGTAACTATTTTGTCTAACACTGACTGTAATACTGGGAGAAGGTAACTTTAAAGGGGTGAAGGAGAGGGAAGACAGCTGTCTCCCTTGGCGGAGTGCAAACTAATTAACAATTTCTAAATAAGATAAATAAAAAAATAAAAAAGTAGAAACTAGTGAGCTTAAAACTTCATTGATGAGCTCAGTCACAAAAATTTCCAAAAATCATGAAACCCAGTAGTGTTCCAAAGCAACAAGCTTTTATTCATCACAGACAAGCGATCCTCAGTAACAAAAAATCATAAATATTTTAACAACGTTAAACATATCAGCTTTTATATACTTAAAAGTAGGTGTGGGAAATGTACATATTGTTTAATTTTAAACCAGCCTATTCAAGGCAAACAGTATAAACAGGACTGTAAAAGTGCATTTCAGAACAAGTATCCATCCTCACACACTGCAGCTGATTAGATATTAGATCAAACTAAATCCTAGTTAAGGAAAACACTACCTATTTGCAACCCACATTCCAAAACCAGGTATTAAGAAGAGCATAAAATAAACATAAAAATACTAAAAGGACTTTTAATAAAAATTGCTTTCAGCTACCTAATGCAATAAAGCCTTCTTCAGGTCTGTGACAAGAAGTAAAATCAAGAAAAAACACATAGCTATCTAGCCATAGACATAATCTAACTAGAACACTATAAATATAAAAATACATCTGCCTAATAATATCACCTAGTAAATCTAACAGTAAACAAAACTGTAAAGTAAGTAAACTGTCTGATCAGATAATGTGCTTGGAGCAGAATTATCCAAACTCCCTTCTGATTATTCTGGGGGATTTTAATAAAGCAAATTTCGGCCATGAACTTCCTAAATTTACACAGCATATAAAGTGTCCTACCAGAGACAGGAACACTGGACCATTGTTATACAGTGTTAAAACATGCTTATTGTGCTGTCTGTCCCCTGTGCAGCTTCGGGCTTTTCTGACCACTGTCTGATTCATTTGCTTCCTATCTATAAGAGCAAGTTAAAATCTGTTAAACCTGTGATGATCAATGCAGTAAGAAGGTAGTGTATTGAGGCAAAGCTGAAGCTGCAAGCCTGCTTTGATTGTACAGACTGGAGTGTCTTTGAAGATTCTGCTGCTAACTTGCATGCACTGGCAGACACAGTAATATCTATCTTATGTCAGCTTCTGTGAAGATATGTGTGTCTCCACTAAAACCTGGTTAAAATTTAGCCAACAGCAAACCCTGGTTTACTGCTAAACTTAAACAGCTTTGTCAAGCCAAGGAAGATGCCTATAGAAGTGGGGATAGAACACTTTTAGACAGGCAAGGAACACACTGATAAAAGAAGAACTATTCTGAAAATCTGAAAAAAAAACAGTTTTTAGCCAATGATCCTGCATCAGTGTGGAAAGGTCTACAAAACATTACAGACTACAGGAAACCATCCCCCTACACTGCAGTTAATTACCAGCTAGCTGATGACTTGAATGCTTTTTACTACAGGTTTGATAAGCCTGAGGCTACCAATGACACTCTTACCAGCTCTGTGAGTGTTCAGACTTATATGGCTCTCTCTTCCACACATTCTCACTGTGACGCCCTTGCACTGGCCCAGTAATCAAGCAGCCTCAATCCTTACCACTAGCATCAGTGAGGGACATGCACATTGGGATGATGAAAAGTACACACACAGTAAAGTACAATTTCCTTTAAGAGCACACAGAGATCACAGTCAGTCTGGGGTTGGTTTCTCCCTTTTTCTCCAGATCCAAAGACAAAATAAATCACCAAAGCAGTTAAAGGACTTTGAAGCACCAGAAATACAGTCCAAAAAGTAAAACAAATAAGTCCAATGCCCTCAAATAAAGAAGTTTAATAAAATAACAAATCTTTTTCCAGATCCCCAATAAGACTTCCCACACTGGCACAGCTATAGGGTTAAGATCTCAGCCGAGTGGCCAAGTTAAGACCTCCAGCACCCTCTCTGTCCAACCAGTGCTTCGTGTCCCTGCCCAAGTAGCTGATGCTGACACACACACACACACACACACACACACACACACACACACACACACACACACACACACACACACTTTGAGATTTGATTAGATATACAAACACACACACACACACACACACACACACACACACACACACACCTGGGAAAGGCTGGCACAGGTTTACTAGCTATGCCCCCTTCTGCCCAGACTATAAGGTAGTATCAGCCGCCACCAGCCACCGTTACTTATCAGCTACTATTAAGGCCCTTACCAAAGGGTGCCCAATCTTACTGTGCAATGTTGCTATTATCCAAATGGTAAGTGTGACCAAGACATTCAAGGCCATTGGAGTGGCCTGTACAGTGTCACCAAATACATATGCAAGTACTCCAAGAGCTTAAATATCTCTAAACAATCCAGCCACAATAAAAAGGTTTAAATATATTTAATAATAAATAATAAAAGAACAAGACAGTATTTAATAACTCAACACAGTGACTACAGAGTTCAGAATCACGACATATTTTAAAACGACATTGCAAGATAGTCTCAAATAAATACAGAAAACATCTAAACTAATCTTCACTACATTCCTATTTATGTCTTAAATTACTATATCCTGGTTACTTACTATTAGCAAGGCAAGTGCTGATGAGAGGATGTTTCCAAGTCCAAAGACAAATGCAAAATGCGCAGACTCGCTCTCTGAGATAGTTCTTAAATTAATAATACACATTACTGCTGAGTAAGCTGGGATGATTCATAGATTCATGACATCACTCTTTGTCACCTGCCTTCAGTTCCAAGACTAAAAGAAACTTAAAATTTAACATTTCTCTGGGGAAAAATACATGTCACTCAGATGTGCAGCTGCTAGGAAGTCACAGAGCAATAAAAACACTTTACATTTGAAACCTAGTAATTATTTTTGTTTCAAGACCATAGCAAAAACTAACTCTAGACACTGTGTCTGCTATGTACTCAAACAGAGATAACAAAATCGTAAAACAATTTCCACTTATTTTCTTGAGGTTTTGAAAGTTCCAGCTTCTACCATTAAAACATACATTTGCACAGGCATATAGTTTACATCAATTTCTGTTATTTCTCAGTAGGGTACACTGTGGTTACATTCTTGAAGCTCAGTACATAACATACAGTTCAACACACACTTCTGTACCGGTAGTTTAATATATACATAACATATAGTTACCCCCATTACTCTCTTTCTGCAACCTGTACAAACAAGTAAAATAAAAAAAAAACTGCTAAACAAACTAAAACCTACATCACTAGCATCCATTCAGCTACCAAATGAATAACTCAAGCTATCAGCCGATGCCTTTTGTTACCCAGTATCAGTCTTAATCAATAGATCTATCGCTGAACAATATATCCCCAAGCTATGGAAAATTTCTTACATGATCCTGTTACACAAAGGTAGCTCCTCTATAGAACTTTTTAATTATAGACCTATAGTCATTCTATCACTCCTTTCTGAAATTTTGGGAAAATGTATCCATTTCCAAATATTGCACCATCTATTAACTAAAAACCTCCTAACCAATACCCAGCATGGCTTTCTTCCTAAACACAGCACCACAACTGTCCTCTTAAGTTTCACAAATACTGTCAACTAACCTCTCTCCTCTGTTTTTCTAGATATGTCAAAAGCATTTGACACAGTATCACACCAGAAGCTCTTAAATGAGCTTGCATCCCTTAGTATATTAAAACAAGCACTCAGTTGGTTCCACAACTGTCTGTCCTATTAACAAGCTGTGAAGTGGCAAAATAAGCTCTCCTGACTGCTTCCCATTACATTTGGCACCCCACAAGGGTCAATTCTAGGCCCGCTCATCTTTTATATATTTACAAACAAATTCCACACAGCTGCAAGCCTTGCTACTGTCGTCCAGTATGCACATGCCTCTACTCTCATCTGTGCTGCACCCTCCCTGTCAAAACTTCAAGAGACTACCCAAGAATTGTGTACTATCATTGTATCCTATTTTCTCAACTTTCAACTTATTCTTAATTCTAATATAACCAAATTAATGCTTTTCCGCAATAACTATAAGAAATCCAATAACAACATTCATCCTTTTAAGATCGCTTCTTCCAACAACACATTTATTGAGCCAGTCTCACATACCAAGCTACTAGGGGTTACTATATAGATAGCAATCTGAGATTTGACAAACATGTCTCATAAACACATAAAATTAGGTTCCCTCTATAGAGTAAAGACTTACTTCACCAAAACCTCCAGACAATCGATTGCCAGGACCTACCTGTTGTCTACATTACTGTACACCTCCCCTATATTCATTAACCTTAGAAAATCTGACCTAAACAAACTAGAGGTATGTTACCACAAAATTGCCAAATTCACCACAAACCTTCCTCACAGAACCCATCACTGTAGTGGCTCCACTAGCTAAAATGGTTAGAGGTATCCAGCCTCTTATCATTCATCCAACTTACAACAACTCACTCTGTCGTATACCAACCTGAAAAATGCCCAGCTCTACATAACCTGGTACAAAGCTACACCAGTAACAGAACCGTAAGATCATCAGATAAATTTTAGCTAAAAGTTTCTAAATCCAGTAACAGCTTCAGAAACTCTTTTTATTCATACCGTATCTTTATATCATGGAATTACATCCCTAAACGCATTATTAACACCAGTTGCTCTGCTACATTCAAAAAACTGCTCAAAACACATTTAAATAACAATTGGTTATGCTCCTGTTCATCCACAGGCCGAGCCGCTGCTTTATTGCTATAGTCTGAGTCCTCCTGTCCTCTGTCACTTTACTTTTTTTCTGCACTTCTTTTCTTTCTGTTTAACTTTAACTGTATTTCACCTCTTTTCCATCCAGCTTTCTTCTACTGCTTTATTCTTCATTATCTACACTATTTTAATCTTTTTTCCCACTACCATATCTCTTTATTTTTTCTGATCTTATACTTCCTCAGAATTCCACAGTGTTTCTCCAAATGTTTGTTTACTAATGCATGGGACATTGTCAATGCTGTATCTAAAATCTTTGTAACGTATGTTAGAATCGTACACTCCTAGGTTTACTAAACAAATGTAATTTTGTTCAGTGTGTATCTGTATTTTTTTCTGCCTTCAAATTTCATATGACAACCCTTCTGGGAACAAAATTTTTGTATACACTGTTAATGCTGTTTCAGTTAGCACTATGTTAAATAAGTTAATTTCTCTTTGTTCAACTCTGCATCTTTTGTAATGTTGTATCTCTTTCAGAATTGTACATAACTGCATAATTTCATTTCAGAAGTGTATCAAAATATATATTTTTTTCTCTTTTGTATTGTTGTATATATGGAGCTATTCTTCCCGGGCCTCTGCTGAAAAAGGGCTTCCAGCCCAGTCAGACTTCGCTGGTAAACAAATATAAAAATAATAAATAAACAAAAATAAAATGTGATATTTCATTATTGTATAGCAAATATTCATTGTAATATCTGGCAGGATATTCCAGCAGAAACTGTGATAGGAGTCCTTGTTACTGGCTGGGTAAATTGTACTCATCATATTTTTCTTACACTTTCTTTAAACCATGATGAAGGATATGAAAATATTTTAAACACACCTTGAATGTTTTTTTTTTATTTCCTTAGTCGCTGTTATGACAGAAGTACACCAGTTCATGCTGCAGCCTTTTCCTGCAATCAGTGGGTTCTCAGTAAATTACTGGATGCTGGAGGTGATGTGAGACTACATGATGAAAATGGCAGGACTCCGGACATTTGGGCCATGACAGCAGACAGGCAGCAGAGTGACAAGGTATTTCTGTCTGTAATAGATGCAAGCTTTTATAGGATTAATTGCATGGTGATGTGTCATGAGAACAGAAGGAACAGCTGTAATACTTCGTTTGTATTCAGGATTCATACAGCCAGTTTTTATCTTCTTTCTTTGTGTCTTATCCACAAGGGCTGGAGGGAGATGGGAACCAGTAGGATCCAAACAGAAGCCCCTGTTGCATGTAGCAAAAGATTCAGTATGATTTCAGTTCTCATGTAGTCAGCCAACCAGCAAAAGAACAACAGGAATTTATCCTACAAAAACCTTTGTTCACCACCTTTGTCTCTTGACTTCTTCAGAATAAAAACACTCGAAAACTCCCTCCAATTTATAGAAACAATCAACCAATCAAATAATTACACTAATTAACACCAAATGATACACACATCTTTCATTAATACATAAAATACAAAATACTTACAGTATAAATCTTTTAAAAACTAACTTTTTGATATATACAACCTCCTACTTTTTAAAAAAGCGTTTAATATTTATCATATCATTGACTCCCGGAGATCTGTCTGCAGGCAGTTTAATTTGCAACAAGGCGTCTGTCTGCTCTAAATAGTTCTCAGAATTACCTCCCCTAAAATCAGCACATCCTTGTTCTATAATAGAAAAAAGGAATTTCGTATATATTTTCCACACCCTAAGGTATGCTTAGAAAGGGCATTTTTTGTATCTTTTTGTTTAATACTGTACAAGTCTTCCCTTATTCTTTCATAAAGTGCCCTAGTAATCATACCTATATAATAAGCAGTGCGTCCTGAGCATACATTAATATAGATAACCCCCTCCCCCAGTCTTAACAATTAAATCTACCCCGTACTATCAAGGTGTGTGATGGATTATTAAGAAGCACATAAGGTCTTTAAAAATATAACAGCACACATTACACTCACCACATTTAAACATCCCTTTAGATTTCTCAGTAAAAGAGGTAAGTGGTACTATTTTTGTATTATCTCTCTATAATAAAGTTTTTAAGTTAACATTTTTCTTATAAACAAACCTCGACATACCTCCCACAGCTTTATACAAATCCTTATTTCCTTGCAAAATCTGCTAATTGTTCTGTATAATTGCCCGTATGCCCTGACTATCGACTATTATGTCCAAACTACACACCAAGTTCCTCTCATTAATATTCTTGTGCATTTAAACATCTTTCCTGTTACCAAGTGGATCTTTTAATATAGGGAGATACAAAGTACTTCTCTTATTAAATATTTTGTTTTCTATTTCTTTTAAATAAAGTTTGTCATACCCCCTGTTTAGAAATAAATTTGTTATAAATGTAAACTCTTCTCTTAATTAATTATCATTGCTAGTCATTCTGCTAGCTGTTAAATATTGTCCTCTAGGAAGATTTTTCTTCATGAAGAGGGGATGATTACTTTTTTGATGTAAATAACTATTAGTGAACGTCTTCTTTCTATGAATACTGCTTTCAAATTCTCTCAATTCACCATTCCACTTTAATGTCACATCCAAAAAATTAACTTGAACACCACTTTCTCCCAACGTAAATCTAAAAAATTCTGACTTTTGATTCAATACTCATCAATTCTTCACAGTTAACAGAAGTCCTTTCAGTAATAAAGAACACATTGTTTACAAATTGCTTGGAATGATGTATATTAAAAATACTTTTAACAGAATGTAAACTGAACTTCCCACCAGCCTAAAACTGTGTTAGCAAATGAAGGGATGGCTGAAGACCCCATTGCTACTCCCTTTTGTTTATAAATTTTTTTTTATTGAAAATAAAATAATTATTATCCAATAAAATTTCTATTAAACTACAATATAGATTAATGTTCTGGATTGGAAAACTTTGTAAACTTATTCAAAAATTCTCTAATATACTCAACACCTAAATCATGAGGTATAGAGGTGAATAAAGAACAATCATTACCTGTACAGATTACATTTTTTTCATACTCAAAATTATAACTGGAAATAAACTCTCCGAATTTATCTAAAAAGTCCCAGGAATCCTTGATGTATGAATCTAAACATTGTCCTGTAGGATTAAGAATGGCATCCAGCCAGAACATTAATTTTTGTTGTAGTTTAATAGAATAAAATGAAATGGTGAAGTGACAGAATTTGAAAGCAGTCTTCATAGAAAAAAGACATTCACTAATAGTTATTTACATCAAAAAAGTAATCATCCTCCCTTCATGAAGAAAAATGTTCCTAGAGGACAATATATAAGACCTAACAGGATGACTAGCAATGATTAAGAGAAGAGTTTACATTTATAGCTAATTTATTTGTAAATAGGGAGTATGACACAGATTATTTAAAAGAAATAGAAACCAAAATATTTAATGAGAGAAGTACTTTGTATCCCCCTGTATTAAAACATCCATTTGTTAATAGGAAAGAAGTTTCAATAGACAAGAATGTTAATGAGAGGAACTTGGTGTGTAGTTTGGACATGAGTTGATAGTCAGGGCATACAGGCAGATCTGAAGTAGTTAACTTCATTTGATCAGCAACCTGTGGGTATCGGATCTGATTCGGATCCGAGCCGGCAGCTTTCCTAGCAAAGATCCGAGCTTCAAGCTCCTCCCCTACCCATAATGCCCTGCTACCTCCCTCTAACCCTCAGATCTCGTTTGCCGCGGCTTCTTGAAGCATCTGAGAACGAGCTCCTAGCGTTGGGTTTTGTGAGTTGTGTAGATTATTTAACTTTTTCCACTTAATTTCACTTTTTCTGAGTGTGTGTGACACCCCTTCTCTCCTATCTATCTGGGTAGTTTATCGTTAGTTTATCTTTAGTTCCTTAGTTAGTGTAAATTTAAATCCCCTCCCCCCTTCTGTCTGTGTGTGCGAAGGTGTGTGCGTGTGGGCCTAATTTTGTTAGTATGTCCGAGGCCCCAAAAGCTATTTTTTCAAAATGCTCCAAGTGTGGCCATAAGCTGTCCCCAGCGGATGGCCAAACTCGGTGCGTTATTTGCTTGGGTGTAGACCATCTTTCTTCAGGCTGCACTATCTTTGCAGCCTTCAACCCCAGGGCTTTGAGGGATAGGCGGACTAAGCTAGTCCTCGCGGGCCTTTTGCCCTCGGATTCAGCTTTATCCTCCTCCCCCTCCGTGGCGCCGGCTGCGGCTGCCCCACCGACCGTTCCCGCTCCCCTGGCCGGGATTCAAACTCCCGCTTCGGCTCAGGAGGAAAGGGAAGCGAGGAATAAAGACAGGAAGGATAAAGAGCGGGAGAGAGACAGGCATCATAGCCACAAGAGGCGAGCCGATTCAGCTCCCTCGGCCCCACCATCTAAGCAGCTAGCCTCCCCTCTTAAGGTCTCCGGGTCTTCCCCCTCCAGGCTTCGCTCTCCACATTTTTCCCTGGAGCCAGAGGAGGAGACCCGGTCTCCTTCGAGGTTGTCCAGGCGGCCTACCCGGCCAGCCTTGGCAGTCTCATCCAGGTCCACTAGAAGTTTATCTGACGTGGATATGGATCGGATGATACGTCGATTTCTTCAGGCCCAGCTGCAGATGGGAGTGCTCTTGCCCCCCCCCCTCGACCCCCTTTTTTGCCCCCATTGCTCCTTCTCTGACCCGCTACCGGGGTTCGGAGCTGTCGGATCCGAGTATCTTCGGAGCCGGGGTGGTGTCGGTGCCAACAGTGTTTCCTACTTCGGCTCCGACTGTACCTTCGAGTTTGTCGGATCCCTTTTTGGATCCGAGCTCTCGGGGCCGTGAGATGAGTGTCGGATCCGGAGGGGTTAGTGTGCCTTCGGCTCCATTGTGGTTGGGTCGCACTGCCCTTTCGGATCCGATCGGGTCATCCCCGGTGCCGATCCACCCGCCGGATCTGAGGGGACTGCTTTTGGACCCTAAGGAGAGCAGCTCACCCTCGGCATTCGACGTCGTGGAGAGGGTTCTTTCGAGGGATTCGAGGTCCCAGGCTCTGGCTATAGATCCACCCGCCATTCCCTCTCAGACGGGCCTATCTTCCATCATCCGGCCACAGGGACAGCTTGCGCCTACGTCCCAGATGGTTCCCATGGAGGAACAGGACATTGTTGGTGAGCCTTCCTCGGACAGCCCCCCTGTGGAGGTTCCTCACAAACGTAAGTGCAGGAGAAGGCACTTGGACTCACCCGAGTCCCTCACAGAAGACACGGACTTGGAGGAAGGGAAAGGTTCCCCCAGATCACCCCCCGAATATGTCTCCTTCGGTGACATTATGGAAATGCTTCATATTAGAGGGGGGGGGCGGTGGTCGGCCCAAAAGCTTTCCTTGGACGAGTCTGTCTTTCTGGAGGTGTTCGACGCAGACCCATCTACCTCTTGGGTGTCCCCTCCCGCCGATCTGCTGGTGGACCTCATAACTACCAGGGCATGGAAGGATCTGGACACTGTGGAGCCAATACCCAAGAGACCCGACAGGATTCTCAGCCCCCCCCCAGACAGGACAGTTTGGAGCAAAAATGCCCCCGTAGATGCCATGGTGGTGGCGGCTGCCACCAAGAAGGAATTAGCACAGGAAAGTTCCTCGGTACATCCCCCTGACAAGGAGTCTCGGGCGATGGACTGCCTCGGAAAGCGGATGTTCACTTCAGTGACCTTCTCTGTAAAGTCATTGAACTATATGGCACACGTGATTCGACTACAGCGAGACCTAATCAAAGAGTACGCTGGGTCACCCCCAGAGTCCATGTCGGCCGAGGACAAACGGACCTTCTCGGCATGAGTGGCCATTCTTAAGTCTATTACGAATACCTCTATGTGGCTTCTTTCCCATGCCACGGAAGGAGTGGCTAGAGCCAGCGGAACAGGCATTGTCTTACGACGACAAGCCTGGCTCTGTCTCTGCGACTTTGCGATACCCTTCAAGGCGTCCTTCGCGAACGCCCCCCTTTGACGGTTCTATGCTTTTCGGTAAGACCATCCGCGATACGCTACTCCAGAGCGAGAAGGATAGGAAAATGTTGTCTGCCGTCGGGATCCGCTTCTCGGCTCCTTAGAGGTCCTTCTCCAGGAACCAAAGAGGACAGAAGAAGATGTGGTTCCGGAAATCCCAACAATCCCGTTTCGCTCCGGATCCCTCGTCCTTCAGAGGCAGAGGAGGACAGGGTGGATGCTGGCCCGAGGCAGAGGGGGGGGGGAAGAATTTTGGGTCGAGGGAACCCTTTTTCGATCGACCTGCGCAGCAACCCTGAGGGGTTGCCCGACTGCTCCTCTCTGGAGGCAGTTGGGGGGCGCTTCTTGGAGCATCTAGCACATTGGGAGTCCATTATGAGAGATTGCTGGGTGCTCCGGATCATATCCAGAGGTTACTCAATCCCATTCCAAAATACTCCCCCCCCCCGGTCGGGGCACCTCCCTGATGTACCACCCAGTCAGAGGGAGGTTGCAGCCCTAGAAATAAAAGAACTTCTAGAAAAAAGAGCCATCCAGCACGTCCCCCCGGTCAATCCGGATCAGGCTTCTACTCCAGGTTCTTTTGGTGCCAAAAAAGACGGGGGACTTACGGCCAATTCTCGACCTGTCCACACTGAACCTGTCAGTTGCCAAAGAGAAGTTCCGGGTGGTCACCATACAATCCATTCTCCCACTATTACAAAAGAACGACTGGATGTGCTCCATAGACCTCAAGGATGCGTACTACCATGTTCTAATGGACAGGCGATCCAGGAGGTTCCTCCACTTTCAGCTGAGAGCCAGCCACTAGCAATTCAGGGTCCTACCCTTCGGTCTCACCACAGCCCCCAGGGAGTTCACCAAGGTCATGGCAGTTGTAGCGGCTCACCTGAGGCTTCAGGTAATTCAGGTCTTTCCTTACCTGGATGACTGGCTCCTAGCCTCCCCCACCAGGCATCTACTATGTTCAGAGAGAGACTACTTCCTACATCTCACCCGCTATCTAGGGATCACGATCAACCACAAGAAATCATCCCTTCAGCCTACTCAAATTTTGGATTTCATAGGAGCCAGGATAGACACAATTCAATCCAAAGTCTTTCTGACGTCGGACAGACTGCGCAGTCTAAACCTACATGTTTTGGCTCTTCTTCAGTCCTCGGCCCCTCCAGCGGAGTTAGTCCTGAGGGCTCTGGGGTCCATGACAGCGGCCATCAACTTGTCTCCGCTCGCGCGTCTGAATATGAGGATTCTCCAATGGACCTTGCAGGTCCAGTGGTCCATTTTGCTTCATCCCTTGTCTGCTCCTATTCCTCTCAGCAGAGTTTGCAGGGAATCTCTACTTTGGTGGCTCCATTCCAAGCATCTCCGGGAAGGGCGCCCCTTCTCCATTTCCCCACCCGAAGTCACAGTGACCACGGACACGTCTCGCCTCGGGGGGGGGGGCACTGCATGGGCAGCACCATCCAAGGCACGTGGACTCACACAGAGACCTTTTTGCATATCAGTGTCCGGGAGATGAGGGTGGTGCTTCTAGCGTTGCAAGCTCTCCATGCCCTTCTTCCTCTGGGGACTATTGCATTTCAAACAGACAACATGTCAGTGGTCTGGTACATCAACAAGCATGGGGGAACCAGATCTTACCCACTTTGCCGAGAGGCCATGAGAGTGTGGGAATGGGCAATATCCACCAACCACTTTCTCATAGTAACGCACATACCGGGTCGGTCAAACATCCTTGCGGACAAGCTGAGTCGGACTATCCTCTCGCCCTACGAGTGGTCTATGAACCCCTTAGTAGCGAAACAGATCTTCCTTAGATGGCGTCAACCTTGCTGCGATCTGTTCGTGTCACCTTTGAATGCAAAGTGCAGCGAGTTTTTCGCTCTAATTCCCCCACCAGGGGAAAACCCCAGAGACGCTCTAGTTCATGCTTGGCCATCCGGTCTTCTTTATGTTTATCCTCCTCTTACGTTGATGACAAAATTCTTACAGAAAGCTCGTTGGTTGGGGAGCAGAGTTATCCTCATAGCCCCATTCTGGCCTCGTCAAACATGGTTCCCTTGTCTACGGTCTCATCTAGTGCATCCTCCCTGGATCTTAGATCCCCTTCCGGATCTGATTTCTCATCCCCTGGGATTGAGGACCCCCGACCTGGACAACCTCAAGCTCTCAGCTTGGCTGATCCAGTTCCCTCATCATGTGTTAAAGCCATTCTGGTGGCCGCTCATAAACCCTCTACCAGAAAAATCTACAAGAGTAAATGGAAACTTTTTCTATCTGGGTGGAGCATAGGAATTTGGACCCCTTTACGGCTCCTATTCCAGCAGTCCCCTATTTTTTATGTCAAATTTTCCATCAGGGAGCTAGCTCTTCAACTGTTAAAGTTCAACTGGCAGCAATTTCCCACTTCACGTTGGAAACAAATTTGGCCTCCTGGCATCATCTAAGATCTGCAAGACCTTTCTGAAAGGCACCTTCCTTTTGAGACCCCCTGTTAAGGAAGCAGTCCCTCCATGGGATTTAACCCTAGTTCTCCAGGCTCTGACTGGTCCTCCCTTTGAGCCCGCAGCTTCGGTTAATTTAAAGTTTGTATCTTGGAAAAATGCCTTCCTGATTGCCATTACATCAGCCAGAAGAATATCGGAGCATCAGGCTCTTTGAAGTAAGCCCCCATACATCATTTTTCATAAAGACAGAGTTTCCCTCAGGACTAACCCCTTTTTTCTACCTAAAGTGGCTTCCGAAGCCAATATCAACCAGTCTATCAACCTGCCTGTCTTCTTCCCTAATTATCTCAACAAAGGAGAGTATAGACTCCATTGCTTGGATGTACATAGATAGTTACGATTTTACCTACACAGAACAGCTGTTTTTCGAAAATCAGAACAGCTCTTTGTTTCATTTGCTAAGTCCTGTCTGGGTAAACCAGTGACTAAGGTAACCTTAGCTAGGTGGATTTCACAATGCATTCTTCTTGCATACAGAAGCTCTGGCCGACCTGAGCCCGTGCGTGTTCGGGCACACTCTACCCGTTCTGTGGCTACTTCTGTGGCCTTCTGGTCGAAGGTCCCTCTGGATGACATTTGTTCAGCTGCTACTTGGGCTTCCTCTCACACTTTCATTACACATTATAAATTGGATCTGATTTCCAGAGGAAGGGCGTCCTTTGGCTCTGCAGCGCTCCGGAATATCCTCCCATAAGGGCCTTCCAAGTTGTGGTAGCTGGGGACTCTGTCCCACAGGTTGCTGATCAAATGAAGTTAACTACTTCAGATAAAGAAGTTATGTACTCACCATAATGTTCCATCTGAGTAGGTAACTTCATTTGTCTGCAACCCACCCTCCCTCCATCCCCCGGACCTTTAGTTCATTCTTGAAGGATCATGATATGTCACTTTCCAGACAACATCAGGTGGAACGTTCAGGTAGTTTTTCCTTGTGTTATAGTAGTGTTCTATGATACTATGGCATACTCGATCTGAGGGTTAGAGGGATGTAGCAGGGCATTATGGGTAGGGGGAGGAGCTTGGAGCTCGGATCATTGCTAGGAAAGCTGCCGGCTCGGATCCGAATCGGATCCGATACCCACAGGTTGCAGACATATGAAGATACCTACTCAGATGGAACGTTATGGTGAGTACATAACTTCTTTTTATACAGAACAACTGGAAGATTTTGCAAGGAAATAAGGATTTGTATAAAGTGGTGGGAGGTATGCCGAGGTTTGTTTATAAGAATAATGTTAACTTAAAAACTTTATTACAGAGAAATAATACAAAAATAGTACCACTTGCCTCTTTTACTGAGAAAGCTAAAGGGATGTTTAAATGTGGTGAGTGTAACGTGTGCTGTTATAGTTTGGAAGGGCCTTATGTGCTTCTTAATAATCTATCATACACCTTAATAGTGCCGGGTAGATTTAATTGTAAGAACAGGGGTTTATCTAAATTAATGTATGTTCAGGATGCACTGCTGATTATATAGGTATGACTACTAGGGCACTTTATGAAAGAATTAGAGAACACTTGTACAGTATAAAAAAGAAAGATATTACAAATGCCCTTTTTAAGCATACATATCTTAGACAGTGGAAAATATAAGAAGTTCCTTTTTTTCTTTTACAGAATAAGGATGTGCTGATTTTAGGGGAGGTAATTCTAAGAACTATTTAGAGCATAAAGAAGCCTTTTGGCAAATGAAACTGGCTGCAGCTAGCTCTCCGGGGCTCAATGATATGATAAATATTAATTTTTTTTTAAAAAGTAGAAGGTTGTATATATAAAAAAATAGTTTTTAAAAGATTTGAAGTATGTTTTGTATTTTTATGCATTAATGAAAGATGCGTGTATCATATGGTGTCAATTAGTGTAATTATTTGATTGGTTGATTGTTTCTATAAATCGGGGAGAGTTTTTGAGTGTTCTTATTCTGAAGAAGTCAAGAGATGAAAGCGATGAATAAAGGTTTTTGTAAGCTAAATTCCTGTGGTTCTTTTGCTGATTGGCTGACAGCGTGGTTTCTACAGTTCTTGTTTTTGGTTACCATCTTCGGATTTTGTGGTGTTGGTTTAGATGATTTCAGTTCTCCACCAGGTATTCTAACACTGGACAAGTGTCAGAGATATCCACACCTCACCCTCCCCTATTGGGGAGTGAGCAGGCATTGCCATATCACTCTTTTTCCGTTCTCTCATCTTCTTCTGTGGCTGGAGCACTATGTCAGCTTGGGTTGTCTGAGTTGTACTCAAGCTTTATTCTACACCAGTGGATCTGGCAACTGCATCTAGAAATATTAATGCTTATATTGTGTGACTTTATCTCCTAAGTGCTGGCGGGTAAATAAGAAATGCTTATTACATTGAATATCAATATGAAAGTCTTGTAAACCCTATTTGTAGTAATGAGATTGGTGTGTGGTTAAATTTTTGGAAACAGATGAATAACTGTTTGTAATGTTGTGTGAAAATGTTATAAATTATCTAAGTAATAATCCTAAGGCAGTACTGGTTGCCAGTGTTGGAACATTTTCTGCGCTTTTTGTTTGAGGTCTGACATTACTGCTGACATCATGCTCAGTTTCAGCCAGCTGTGAATTTTTAATTCTCTGTTCATAATAGAGGAGGTAATTTTTATATGTCATGCCATTTGTTAAATACTGCATTGTGAGTAGTCAGGACTTTGAATAGATTAGCACCCTGTTCCAATACACGTGCATTGGATGGAAACTCTGGGAATATTGTAAAAAAGGCCATATTTGGGCTTACACTGGATCTTTTGTGATGGACTGTATTGATTTTGTCTCCTAGCTTGCCCTGTTTTAGTAATCCAGAAACATTCACTGCCCCAAGAAGCAGACCTTGGCACCTAAGAATGGTGCCCAAAGCAAAGATGCACAAAAAAATAAATCAGAATATTTTATTAAAAACAAGGAACGAGTTAAGCATGTTCGTCCTGTATCTAAAAGAACTTCATCAGAACTAAGTAAATAACACAAGACATGTTCCCCCTATATACACAATCTAATTAATTGAAAATGATAATAATTAAGCTATGAGGGTGGGTATCACAATAAAAGCATGTATGAAAATTTAAAGGTACATTACTTATAACAATGTAAAGCATAAATGACAAGACTACACTGCTATAAATGAATAAAATAGATCGTCATCACCTTAAAGTAATGCTAATTAAAAATACAGTTAAGAAATATGTGTAAAAAATTTACAGTTTAGCTGACCTTAATTTTAAGACAGGTGCAATAGAAATTAATTCATTCATTCCAGGCAGCCTATTGGCTTGTAATGACAATTGCCAAAATAACTCCCTATATTCAGGCCGATCTTGCCATTGACCACCTCTAGTATTTTTGTGCAGTTTTTCCAAAACAAAAAAAAATGTAACTTACTTTTAGCACAAATTCTAACATGCTTAGCTAAAGAACTTTAGTAGTGACAGTCATGTAAATAAGCAGATAGTGCTTTTAGGAATGTCATGCGTAAAAGTAAGTCCAGAAATCTGTTGACATTTTTGAGCACTGATGAAGACTTTGTGTGAGTGTGAGTGTGAGTGTGTGTGTGTGGTGCACGTGTGTGTACGAACAGAGAGAGATCAGTGGATCTTACTATACTCAGAAGTTTCTGTCATCTTGTTTATCTGTTTTGCTAGATGCTGGAGTTCATACAACGCTGTGCTTCTCACATGAAAGCATTTATACAACGTACAGCTTGTGATGACATCTGCAAAGTTGGCAGTTCTCCTCAGAAACTTGTACAGAATCCATCTTTACTTCAGGCCATCAAGCAAGGGTAAGAGTCTAAAGAATAGTAATTTGGAGAGGTTTTCCTTATTTTTAGTTTAGGGTTGAGAGTTTCATGTTTCATTAAAGTAACATAAGTCACTTGGCATCTAGAGCTTTTGTGATTCATTGTATGTGCACTGTAAGCTCCTAATGGAAATAGTAATACCTTAGGCCAGTATCAGAGATTAAATTGGAAAAGTAAAATGAATCTGAAATAATTATTAACTGTGGCAACAGATCTTATCTTCAGAGAGACCTTTGGATATTTCTTCTTTGTGCCCACCCACGACTGTTCAAAGATTTCTTAAGTTTTAAGAATTACATTCACATGAGAAAGACACTCCCAGCATCTTTTTTGCATCCCTGCAGAACTGAGCCCAGTGGCTCCTCTACCTGCATTCAATCACCCGAGTCATTCTGTGCAGTCCCAGAAGCTGGGGATTCTGGGTAGATGAGATTCTTGAAGCCTATACAGTCCTCCCTAGGAATCCCCCATGAGTACATCTGCTAGTGGTAAGAGATGGGTGTTAGAGAGTGGGCCAACGTCCTCTGAGGCTGCTCTTCTGAGCTCCACTATAGCTACCCTTTAAGGAGAAGAGTGCCTTTGCACTCTGAATTTCCCTCCGTTCACAGTGTGATTTGCACAGAACAACATGTGCTCAATAGATTCGAGCTCCTCTGGATAGACACTTAGTATTCTGCTAGGTGTCTCCCATTTCATGGACAAGATGATGAGAAAATTTCGCAGAGCCCAGATTCAGTTGGGTGTTATTCTGTCTTTTGTCGCTCATCGGCTCTGTAAGCCTACATCCTGTACATCCTGAACATTTGACTGCTGCTCTGATCCATCCAGTGGTTTTGGAGATTTCGTATGCGAGACTTCCGAGTTTGTTTCTGTCAGATCCAAAGACCTCTGTGTCAAGGCTGGAGCTTGGGGTAATTGAGTCCCTTCTTGCACAGGTGTCTACGAATCCTGTCCAGTTGAGATTTGGTTCTCCCATGGCTTCAGCCTTTGACATAGTGAAGACAGCTTTCTCTACCTTAGCAGAAAATACTTCCTTGCTCTATCTTCGCAACTGGCTGTCTTCCAGTCCATATTGAATGCTTCCATTAGATAGATTTCTCACACATCAGAGAGAGCTTCCAGAACTGCAGGTTCAGGAATAGCCGTTAGAAGGCACATCTGGATGCACCTTTGTGATTTTGCAGAGCCCTTCAAGTCTTTATTCATCAATGCTCCTTTTGATGGTTGCAACTTGTTTGAGTCTAAGGTGAAAGAGACTCTTAAGAGCAAACAAGATGGGGAAAACAATCTGCTGTGGGAATTCATTTTTCTACCCGTCAAAGGACTTTCTCCTGAAACCAGAGAGGTGGTAGAAGAATGTGCCTCATAAAGATGCAAGGTTCTTCCCAGGATACCTATGGAGAAATATCCCATTGCGCCAGAGGGTGGAACACACAATGGAAGACACCGCCCCCATAGCAGAGGTGGTCCACAACATCAGAACTTCAGAGGATGCTTCTCTGAGAAACCCTTGCAGTATCCCTGAAGGGTTACCTGACTGCTGTGCTATGTAAACACTTGGAGAGGGCACTTATTTTTACACCCAGAAGCCTGTATAGCCATTACCAGAGATACACAGGTGCCCCAAAATACAGCAAAAGAATTCCCAATGTGTCACCCAATGAGAGGAAAGCAGCAACCATAGAAATAGAAAAGCTACTGAAAAAAGAGTCATCCAGCTGGTCCCCCAGACCAACACGGATCCAGAACTTACTCAAGGTTCTTTTTAGTGCCAAAGAAGACAGGGAACCTAAGACCAGTTTTGGATCTCAGCAATCTGAAGCCATTCATAAAACATTCAAAGTTTCATTCTGTCATGGTTGAGTCCACCGTACCACTATTACAGACAAACGATTCAATGTGCTCCATAGATCTCCAGGATGCGTACTGTCCAATACACAAGCACTCCAGGAGATATATGTCCTTCCGGCTGGGAGCCAGTCACTATCAGTTTAGAGCTCTGCGCTTTGGATTCACCACAGACTTCAAGGTTGTTCAAGTGCATGGCAGTGGTTGTGGCTCATCTGAGACTGCATGGATTCCTTGTGTTTCCTTATCTAGACGACTGGCTCCTTTCTGCTTCCACCAAGGCTTTACTGATCCAAACCAGGGACTACTTGCTCCATCTGGGTCTTCGAATAGGCATTACAGTAAGTCTTAACTCTCCCCTACCCAAACTATGGAGTTCATTGGTGCATGTGTAGGTGCAGTAACACAGGTTGCAAGTTTGCCACAGACAAGACTAGACACTGTACAGAATCAAGCCTTAACATATCTTTTTTATTCATTCCTCTCTAGCCAGACTAGTGTTACAGCTCCTTGGATCAATGGCAGCTTCAGTAGTGTTGGTTCCCTTAGCATGTTCTCACATGAGGGTTCTACAGTGGACTGTGGCGGTACGGTGGTCAGTAGGCACCATTCTCTAATGGCATCCATTTATATTACAGACATGTGCAAGCAACACATAGCCTAGTAGATTCAAGCAGAAGTTTCTCTGAGCCACCCTTTTTTTCTTTCTTCACCTAAGGCCACAGTGACAATGGATGCCTGTCAATTAGGGTGGGGAGGACATTACTTGAGAAGGACAGTGTAAGGCACATGGTCCCAGTTACAGGCCAGACTTTACATCAGTATCCTAGAAATGAGAGCACTCCTCTTGGAATTGCAGGCTTTTCAAAGGTGTTCTCCCTCTAAGGATAATTGTTATTCAGACGAACAACATGTTAGCAGTCTAGTACATCAACAAAAAGGGGTGAGCCGATCCTATTCCCTTTGTCAAGAGGCAATGAGAGTGTGGCAATGGGTGATCTCTTCCGGCCATTTTCTGTTGGCAAGGCAAATTCTAGGGAAATCTAGTGTGCTGACAGACAAACTGAGCAGGTCCATTTTACTCCCTCATGAGTGGTTTCTCTATCAGTTTGTGGTGGATATGATATTTTACCAATGGGGCCAACCATACTATGTCCTCCTTGCTTCTCCCCTTAATTCCAAGTGCAGCAGGTACTTGGCTCTGATCATCCCAGAGGGGGAGTCACCAGGATACTCTGAGTCACGACTGGCCCCCAATCTCCTACAATCCTTCCCCCATTCCCCTCATCCCCAAGTTTCTCCAGAAAGCATGGCAGCAGAAGAGCAAGGTAATCCTCATAACTCCATTTTGGCTTCACTAAGTGTGGTTCCCTTTCCTGTGGCCTCATCTAGTTTACCCGTCTTGGGTGCTGGATCCTCCTCAGGACCTTCTGTGTCATCTGTCCGAATTGCCTTATCTGGATATCCAATCCCTCAAATTGACTGCATGATTTCTCCACTTCCAATGATGTCTGAAAAAGTACAGGCTCCCTTCCCCAGTTCGTCACGTCTTTACATCATCCCAAATATTTTCTATCAGGAAAATTTATAAGAACAAGTGGAAAAGATTTTCTATTTGGGCCCTTCAGAGACCGTTAGTTAGATCCTTTTTCAGCACCTATTACAGCCATTCTTGACTTTCTTGCTTCCATTTTCAGTAACGGAGCTAGTTATTTGACAATTAAAGTAAAACTTGCTGCCATCTCATATTTTCACCTAGGTGAAAATCAGTACTCTGTAGCTTGTTTGAAATTGTGTACGGTTTTTCTTAAGGGTACTGTTCTACTCCAGCCCCCTATTAAAGACTTCATTCCTCCATGACACCTAACAGCTATCCTTCAAGCTTTGACTCAACCTCCCTTTGAGGCTTAGCCAAGGCCGAATTTAAGTGTTTGTCATGAAAAACTCTTTCTGGTCACCATAACATCAGCTTGACAGATATCAGAGCTTCATGTGCTTTCTTCCAGGCCACCTTACCTGATTTTTCATAAAAATAGAGTATCCCTTTGGACTAACTTTTCCTTCCTGCCTAAGATGGTGTCAGAGAAAAATCTTAACCAGTCAGATAACCTACCAGTCTTATTTCCAAAATTTTCCAAGAAGGGAGAATACATATTTCATTTGTTGGATGTTCATAGACAGCTTAGATTCCATATTCACAAAACTTAAGATTCAAGGAAATCAGAATAACTTTTTGTTTCCTTTTTCAAGGCTAAGTTGTGCAAAGCTGAATCAAAAGTAACCTTAGCTAGATGGCTCACTGATTGCATTGTTTATGTATAAAAGAATAAAGAGTTATTGTTACCCAAATCAACTAAGGCACATTCCACCAGATCTATGGTCTTTCGTTCCAGAGCTTTTATAGATGACTTTTGCGCAGCTGTTACATGGTCCAGTGTTCACACCATTGTAACTCAGTACAGACTAAATATTTTATCTAGGACTGGGGCAACATTTGGCTCCTCTGTACTCTGGACTATCCTTCCTTGAGGACCACCTAGGGTTACTCTAGCTGGGGACTCTGTCCTATCAGTGGAGGAATGGACAAAAAAAGACAACATCAGTTAATTAAGTTATGTACTCACTGTAACTCTGCATCTCTGTTGTCTGTGTTTGTCCTTCCTCAACTTCCTACCCTCCAACCCCCTTCCTATTTTATAGTCTCCTAGTTTGTCCAGAGGTTTTTTTCCCTATCAGCCTTTCTTTGCGAGCTCCATAGCTTATTCCTCTTCTTCTCTTGCTCTATCTTTGGGCTATAGTTGTTTTATCTCAGAGGATGATAATGGTTAAAGATACTTTTAGTTAGCTGAATATAGAGCAAACTCGGTCTGATGTAACCGACAATGGGAATTTTACTTAAGGGAAGGAGCTCAAACTCTGGGGCCTAAGGTCTAAAGAAGTGACTGAGAACGGATCCAATGTCAAATCAGAGACCAATCAGTTGAGGAAGGATGAAAACAGACACCGTAGATGCAAAGTTATCGTGAGTACATAACTTAAAGTTTTCAGCCAAGTCACTGAAAACTGAAGTCACTAAATAGTAACATATTTTTGAGTTTCCAACTTCATATCCTTCAGAAAATGCATGTTTACACAAAATATGTTATTTTAGCAACTTTCTATGTTTATAAAAGCAATATTTAAAATCTGTTCCTATTTTAGCCCTTTGTCCATATGTTATTATTGGCTTTGTCCAGATTTCCTGCATTAAGAGGTTGAGAGGCATGTGTATATATTAAGGAGGGAACCAGCTTCCTCACTAATTGACTTCTTGCTCTTTAGAGAGTTAAAGGCAATCCTGCAGATTCCCCTTGGTATAGGACCAAGTGTTCTTCGATGGTCCCCACCTCTGGATTGGCATGTTTCTTGTAGACTTGTGTGGTCCCCTACCTCAGTGCTTGCTTAGTGGGGGTGGGGTAAAGATGTCTGTCAGTGGTTTCAGGGGAGCCACTGAGCTGCCTTCTGGAGTTTTAGTTGCAGTAAGTACTTCCTCAGTAGGGTCTGTTCTGCTGCAGTGCATTCTGTATTCCTCTCTGAAGTTCCATGTGGATGTGGTGAGCAGGCCCAGGCCCTTCCTTCCATTGAGCAGTGAAGGCTGCTTTTCTTCTTGGGAGAGGGGGGCACTGTAGCCTCCTCTGCTTGGCACAGAACCTCTTACGGTCTTCCGTGCACAGTAGGGTTCCTCACTCATTTCTATACAGAAGGGTTATTAGAGCTCTCTGGAGGCTTGTGTAATTATTTATTCTTCCCATTCTCTGGATGGGCTGCCACCTTGAGCAAATTGGAGACTGTCCAGGCACATCTTCAGCACTAGAACATTGGAAGCCACTTATGCGGTAGGTAGATGAGAGTTGTGAATTCTACCTGTGTCACCTTTCTTGGGGAGGGCAGTGAGATGTTTTGAGTTTTCCTTGCCAAGAATACGAAGATGGTTCTGTTTGAGTAGTAATAATCCTTTTAGAAAGCTTTCTCTGCCAGAGAAGTGCTTTTTGGCCTCTCGTCTAAAGCTATATATTTTTAAGTAGGTTGGCAGTATACTGGCCGCCGCTTTTCTCTTTATATAGCTGCCTTGACAGGGCTTTCTGCTCCATTCACGTGGATGAGCTTCTGTTGTCTATTCATAATACTATTGGTGATTTTAAAGTACACAACTATTCTTCATACCACATTGACACAAAATGTTGCAGTCTTTTTTGCAAGGGATTTTACCTTTGTCTCGAAAAAAACATGCAAACATAGCAAATACACTCATGGATATAACATTGTACACACGTAAATTAAATTTCCATGTTATGTTTCAGCAAGTTGATGAAGCTGTGGACATTTTACGTGTTTCTAGTATCTATAATCTTCCCCTTCATCCAGTAATCCAACTGTACGAGAAAATGTGTGAGCTGGATTTAAAGAGGGAGCTGAGGTCAGCCCACAAGTTGCCTAATTACAGTAACCTTAGCAAGGAGGAAACAATTCAGTTATAATAACTTACGAAGAATTCTGAGATTCTTATCATGAAACCAGATAAAGGGGGAGGAGTAGTAGTCATGAATAAAAGCGACTACTTTAACAGGATGAGACACCTCCTTGCGTAGGACGCCTATTGTGATGCTTCCATTAATGAGCTGAACGGTGCCTACAGAAAAATTAGGGGTAACCTGTAAGATTTGTTTATAGATAAACAGATTAGTGTGGATGACTATTTAAGTGTGGCAACCCCTATTTTTGGGGTGCCCAAGATCCACAAAAACATTGAACAACCCCCAATGCGACCAATAGCAGACGCCAGAGGATCGATTACCCACCCATGTGCAAAATTTTGGGTTCAGAGGCTCAAAATGTTAGTCATGCAAGAAGATCATGTTTGCCGTGACCCATGGGAGTGTTTACGCAAGAACACCTCTATACCATACAAAGATTCCAATACATTCATTACAGTTGATGTTAAGGACTTATACGCTGTCATCCCACACCAGTTGGACATTGAATGGTTCACTGAATTCCTACATGACAAGCACAGGTTTTCTGGATGACATTTTCATTCTCTGGGACGGTTTAAATGAGCAGTTATCTGTTGCATGCTTGCTTAAGTTAAAAGCACTGCAAAGATAAGGGGCCAGATTCAGGAAGGCTTACACGGAGTTCAAGAGTAGTGTAAGCCTCCGTGTAAGCCTCCCGATTCAGGTACAGCCCAAACCTCCGTGTAAGAGACAGCTAACACGTCTCTTACACGGACTGGGCGTGGAAATGCTCAATACCTCATTTGCAGCTCCAAGATATGCAAATGAGGTATTTGAGCGATCCACGAAGCAGAAACCAGTCCGTGTTGTACTCAGCTGACAACTGAGTACATTTCTGCAAAATCAAAAACGGAGCTATGTCAGCTCCAAATAAAAGGTGCATATGTGTCATTAAGCATGCCAATGGCCAAATATGTGGCCATTGGCATGAAAAAGTGTTGCAAAAATAAGTTATTTAACTTTTTTTCCACGGATTATTGTGTTTAACTGCAGCGCACACCCGCGCAAACGGGTGCGCTACCTAAAACTGAAAACCGAAGCTTATAAGCCCACAATTGTGGGATTTATGTATTACATGGAATGTCAATGGTGGGACTTGCAGACTAAAAACAATATGGCCTCCGTTTAGTGGTTGTCAAGGGGGGGAAGCTCCGTGTAAGATATATAACTAAGCATTACTAGGCAATCCTATGTAAATGAGGGTTACAATACTGAATCACACTGCCACATAGGTAATGAGCACTTTCTGAGTAGTGTAAGAGTTAGAGAAGGGGAGGAACAGAGTAAGAGGTAGGTGACATCACGGAGGGGAAGGATAGAAAGAAATGTCCCAGATTGGAGGGCAATGTAAGGTAACAGATGACAGACAGACATCAGGGAGGGAGGTGTGTCCCAACAGAACACTAGGAAAGTCAAGAAAGTGAGGGTATACGCTATCCCTACACTGAAAGTTTCTTGATATACGTGTATGCGCGCGTGTGCGCGTGTGTAAGGCAGGTTCAACATGTGGGAGCGTGTTGCAAACCGTTTACAACGGTTTCTGTGGCGCACGTGTGTAAGGCAGTGTGCGCGCGTTTTAGCATGAATCAGCCTAGCTAACACCGTGTAAGGATGTGTGTGCGCGTGTAACACTGTGTAGGGATGTGTGCGCGCGTTTAAGTGACTGTGAGCGTGTTTAAGCTGGTGTGCACATTGCTCCCCCTCAGGAAACAGAGAGGAAACAGGAAACAACCAAAATACAGGGAAACTGCCAGGGAATACTGCTGGAGTTAATTGGTGGAAACAATTACAAGCAGGCAATTACACAGGCAGACTAGAAGCCCCGCCCAGCACTTAAAACACAACAAAGAGCAGTGAAGGCTGTTTCTCACAAGAGATACTGCCAGAAACTAAGCTATCAGAATTGAAAACTGAAATAAAGCTGAACTCAGAGCAGAAATGCTAGGGGCTGCCATGGCTATTATAATCAGGCATAGGCGAATTGCTGAGGGTGGTGACAATGCAGATGCTGACAGACAACCCAGAGTGAGGAGAAGGAGAAGAGTGTACAGGCCCAGGGTCACCTACCATGGGTTACATGAGCTGGAGATAGTAGAGCGCTATAGAGTGGACAGAGAGCTCCTGCAGCAGGTTGTTGAGCTGTGCAGGCCACACCTCACACACAGAACGAACAGAGGGAACCCATCCCAGTGGAAACCAAGGTATGTGTTGGCCTAAGAATACTAGCAACAGGTACCTTCCAGAGACCAACTGGTGATATGATGGGGATATCACAGGCATCAGCCTCCAGGGTACTGCACCAGTTCCTGGATGCCATGTCACCACATGTCAGTGATCATATATATGTCCCTAATGACCGTGAGGTTGTGGCCAGCAATATGTGTCTCTTCCAGCAAATAGCGGGATACCCTGAGGTGCTGGGTGCAATAGACTGCACGCACATACGCATCAAAGCACCAGCCGGTGAGCGGGGTAGAGTCTACATTAACCGCAAGGGATACCCCTCCATCAACTGCCAGGTCGTGTGTGATGCCCAGGGCATAATAATGAATGTGTGTGCTGGCTGCCCTGGGAGCTACCACGATTCCCACATCTGGCATCTGACGCAGCTGTACCAATCATTTGCAATGGGGACTTCCCACACGGACACCTAGTGGGGGATGCAGGTTATGCACTTGAGCCGTGGCTGATGACACCCATCAGAAATGCACACACACCTGAACAGGAACGCCATAATGAGGCACACGCACAAACACGTAATATCATAGAGCGTGTGTTTGGGCTGCTCAAGTCACGGTTCCGGTGTCTGGACACATCTGGTGGAGCTTTGCAGTACACACCAACTACATGTACCCAAATGATCATGATATGTGCTATGCTACATAATATGATCTCACGGAAACAGCTGCAGCAGGACCAGCACAGGGCTGGGCCAAACATCCCCCCACCATTGCCAAGGCCACCACAGGCAGGGGTTGACTCGGAGGAGGAACAACCTGACCTTGTCCCAGTAGGCAGAAGGAGGCATGCCCAGTATGCCCTGGCCTTGGCAAAGAGGCAACGCATAGCACATACGCTTGGTCAGTAGGAACACTGGGACTGATACCCGCTCTGACTCACTCATACAGTAACAGGGATGCCTAACATGATACAACCTGCTTCCAAATGTACAGGGAGTGTAGTATGTGTATCCGACAGAGGTGGCCCTGCAGCACCACCTGAGGCATGAATGCCATGTGTTAAGTAATGTAATATCATGTACAATATGCACACCTGAGGACCCCAACTAACATCCATATCCACGCATATGACCCTGTGGAAACAGCTGCACGTCATACAGTGATGTACATGTGCAAAAACATGGAACAAGATACAAAATGAGGGTGTCTAGCAATAAATAGCATGGATAACCACACACCCATGTTTGTACCACAACAAGAAGCAACATGGAATAGCCATGGTCAAAAACAATGGCTAAAACCGACTACTACTATATAGCCTGCTGCAGACCACTGTCCTAATAGCAGGAACTGCCCCAGGCCTATGTCCATAGGTTCATACTAGGCTATCTGCCCTAGGGCATTAATAAGCCTAGGCCAGAGTTTTGTGGCATCTGCTACCCCGCAAGTTGATGGATAATATGCCCATTATTTTGCTGTGCCTCTGTCAAGCAGTGATACTGAGGTTATCCCTGGGTATACCTGCAATCTCCCATCCATTGGTCAAGATCTCACTTGAACAAAGCCAGTGAGGTGCTCAGCCCCACATGTACCAGGATGTTGTTCCACAGCATATGGACTCTCTGGGTGATGAATCTGTCCCTCCAGCACATCCTATTAATATCTGTGTTGAGGTTTAGGTCTCCTGCCCTTGTAGTTCTGATGGATGTAGAGGTCTTGAGGTGAAGCATGTTCATAAAGTCTGGGTTGGACATAGCCTTGTATGTCAGGCACAGATCACCTCTGAGCAGTCAGTAAGTGACTGAATACAGCTGGAATTCCTTCAGTCGGGCAGCATAAGAAATATGTTTGAGACCCTTTCACCTCCTGTCGAGGAATTTGTGGGCCCATCCAATCTGAATGGGGCAGTGTATGCAATCATTGGTGTGATGAGTACAGGGGAACGATGACCTCCCTTGATCTAGATGTGAATCACTGCGTGATGAGGTGGCCAATGTAGAAGGCCTCCCAAACTACCCTGGCAATGTGAGTGTCAAGCAAAAGGTCACTGTCAACCTGGGTGCCCAGGTCCCTGATAACCTACGTTGTGCTTAGAGGATTGCCACCTAGATGGGAAGTAGTGGTAACCTTGTTCTTCCTGAAGGGTATGGCTATGCATTGTTTAGTGTTTAATGTAAGGCCATGGCCGTGGCACCAGTTATCTGTGTCTATGAGACCCTTCTGAAGGATGTCTGTGTCAGATGGGTTTCCAGCTATGCTTCCCAGTTTGCAGTCATCTTCAAACTTTGTCAGCCATAATCCTCCTGTGTTTGCTCGTACTTCTGAAAAGTAGATACTGAACAAATGTGGGCCCAGGACTGAGCCCTGTGGGACACGACTTGTGACAGCTCTGGAGTGTGAACTGGCACCAGCAACTTTGACCCTGTGTGTTCCGTCACTTAGCCAGTTTGCAACCCATGCTGTGATGTATGGGTTCACAATTAAGCTGGTGATGTTTTCAATGATACCTGAGTGGGGTATTGTGTCGAAAGCCTTTGCCAGGTCAAGGTAGGCTGTGTGGACTGCCTTGCCCACGTCAATGGCCTGGGTGAGTGTTTTGAAAAAGTCACCCAAGTTTAAAAGGCATGATCTGCCCTTGACAAAGCCAAACTGGATTGGATCCAATGTCTGCAAGTCCCCTATGTCTTCATTTAGAATTCCCATTATGATCCTCTCCATAGCTTAGCAGAACAGGCTTGTCAAGCTGATGGGATGGTAGTTTCTGGGGTTGGTGGAGGCACCTCCTTTGTGAAGTGGGTCCACCATTGCTGTATGCCACTCCTTGGGAACATATCCTGAGGTGAGGCTAAGATTAAACAGCTGCCCTAACTGCGGGTGTAATTACTCATTGAGTTCATGGAGCACACAACTGGGGACACCATCTGGTCCCATGGATAAAGTGTTTTCTGCCTTGGATTGAGCAGTTCCCACCCCAGCAGTGGAGATGTTTGGGGGGCTACAATCCTCTGGTGTACATACCCCGCCAGTTGGGGGGAGGGGGGGAGAAATCTGCACTGAACCTGTCAGTCAGTATGTTGCCAATGTCTGTAGGTGCAGTGATATCAACATTATTCTGAACTAAGTCTGAGCATATCTGGGAGTTTCCTCCCAGGTTTCAAACATAGGTAAAAGGCCTCATGATTGTCCCTGGAGTCCTGAGTGGGTTTACTCTCAAAACATGCCTCGGATGATTGTATGGGGGAACCCAGTGTTTTACTCACAATGAGCAGGGGTGTCTTCCCCACGGATTACGCTCTATCTTGTAGTAGCTCCTTCCTTGTATTGTACAGCTTGTTTATGGCTAGGGTCCACCAGACTGGATGCTTGCCTGTGGTACAAAGAGTCATTATTATTTGGGATTGCCTGAACCATGCAGTCCTGGAGGTGCTGGTAGAAGGCATTTCTAAGTGATACAGTGGCTTGGGTAATGGTGTCTGCTGGCCTGGGGGCCTTGAAAGAGACCACACCAGTCCTCAGAAATGTGAAGTCGGCATTTGAGAAGGTCTTCACCGTTTCATTTCCCATCTGGGGTGTGGGTGGGATGTGGACTCCCACTGAGAATAGTCCATGATCTGATCTCACCAATGATGGGTATATGTCTGGTGTTGAACAGTGTGACCCCATGTTCGTGATGATGCGTTCTAGTATGTTGCCTCCACTTGAGGGGATTGGGACCAGTTGTTCCATGGCATTTCAGTGTATGAACTCTTGGAACCTTTGTGTTAGAGTGTTGTGGCATGATTAGTGATCCCAGTCTATATGTGGATAGTTGGAATCACCCAGTAGGATGGTGTTTTGAGATACATTTATCCCCTTCTGTGTTTGCAGGATAGCTGTGTGAGGTACCTGAGTTTGAGCGGGTGGCATGTAACATGCTACAAACTGCAGAGCAGTCTTGCCTACGGTCACTGGCACCTGGATGGTCTCTGATGCATCGTGTGTTGCCACCAACCATGAGGTGAGGGTGTCCTTGATGAATATGGACACCCACCATCCTTCTTGGTGTTGTCGGGATGCTGGTGCCGGAATGCATGATATGAGGTAACACCCGATAGTGCCGGGTGCTGTCAGAAGCTGTGAACCAGGTTTCAGGCACAGCACAGACATCAATGTGCTACATACTGAGAAGGGCATAGAGTGTGTGCAGCTTGAGGTTGAGACCTTGGGCATTGAGCAGCATTACCCTTAGTGTCTTTCCTTTACTGTGTTCCAGGGTGGTAGGTGTAGAATCTGAATCTTGCATAAAAAAGGCACAATGGGGGTGGCAAGAGCATCATCTGAAATCCGGAAGCCCAGGGGTGACAGGTGCAAGCCGTCCCTTGCAAATCACCGTGGCCTGTCCAGCATGTCATCCCAGGCAGACAGACATTGGACCCCCTTAGAATGACAACATAGTCTAAGCAAAATACTACAGCTGATCATCTTGTCTCTGTTTATGTGGCATCATACTTGGTGAAGGTAGGATACTGCCGAAGGTCAGGGTCATACCTGCCTGGCCTACATAATCAGAGTCTCAGGTCGTTCACACCAGCATGGATTATGACTGGGTCAGACCTGTACTTGCAGTTTAGTGACCTGAGTGCTTGCATTATGTGGTGGATTCCAGTGCCCGATAGGCAGCTTACTGTGACCTCCTCTGTACCTGATCTGGTGAGTGGGACATCAGTGTGTCTGACTATGGAGTCACCTATGACAAGTGTGTCCGGCATTGTGTTTGGCCTTAAGGGCTGTGACTGTTTGGCACACCAACTCTGTGGTCAATGTGTTGCATGTGCTGTGCCCTGTGGAGGCAGTTGTGTGAGTGTCTGCTGTGGTGGCCACCGCCATTCTGGTAGACTTCTGATCAGAGCCTCCGAGAGTGTCTATGTGTGTCTATGTGTATGATCTTAAGTTGTGACAGTGCCATGTGAGACTGGATTAAAGATGTGTGTGTGGTTACCTTCACCCTCTCTCTGGTCTTGCTAGTCCTATGTTGAGAGAGCTCAGCCTCCACTTTGGCTATATAGTTGCATCTCTCACATGTATGTGTGTTTTATGGCAGAAGGAGAGGGTTGTCAGTGTACATGAGGCAACTGTAACAGTGCCTCAATATTTCCAGGTTCACCAGCTGAGCAGGAGAGGACACTAGCAACTGATCCCTAGACATGCTAGAAGGAATAGACAAAACAATGTTGGAATACAGGGAGATATCAAGCCCCAAGCCACATCATACTGTTTGATTGACAATAGCTACACATACACCGGTATTTCATAGTGTCATAGTGTACTACTAGGCTATCTGCCCTAGTGCATGTATAAGCCTAGCCATAGTGATGTGGCTATTGCCACCCCTTATAGTGGTAATAAGTGTACAGAATAGATTCTGAATATTGTGCCTCTGACTTAGTAGTGACACATTATGACCCCCTTACGTAATTGAATAACATGACTGTGTCTCTGTCTAGTCTGTGCCTCCGTCTCATATGCAGTTGTCCAGATGTCTCCTGAAGAGAGTCAGTGAGGGACTCTGTCAAACATGAACTGGGATACTCTGCTAGAGTGTGAGATGCCTCTGAGTTATGACTCTGTCCCTCCAGCATGTCCTATACATGTATGTGCTGAGGTTCAAATACTCAGCTCTCATGGCTCTGGTGGATTTGGATTGCTTGCAGTGGAGTATGTCCACCAAATCCTGATTGGACATGGTCTTGTATGTCAGGCATAGGTCACCTGTAAGTATGCGGTATGACACTGAACAAAGCTGGACTTCCTCTATTCTGGAAGCATATGACGTGTGTTGAAGAACCCTGATCTTCATGGTAGGTACTTTTCGGGTGCAAAGGTGCAAAAGGCAGGACCTGCCCTGTACAAAGCTGAACTAGGTGGGAACAAGGGTCCGTAGGTCAGTAATGTGTCTGTGTAAGAGCTCCATGACTCCTCCCATATCTTTGCAGACAAGGCTGGTTAAGCCTGTGTGGTGGTAGTTGCCATGGTCTGTGGAGGCATCCCCCTTGTGGAGTGGGACCACTGTTGCCGTATGCCAGTGTTCAGGTACATATCCTGTAGCAAGACTAAGGTTAAATAGCAGTTGTATATATGGGTCCAGCCCCTTCTGGAGTTCACATAGCATGCAACTGGAGATACCAGCAGGTCCCATGGATGCTGTGTACTTGTCTTTGCTGAGTGTGGCTCTCACATGGACATCCAAGATGACAGTGAGGTTACATACAGCAGTGATAACTATCTTGTTTTGGGGGTGAGGGAGGGGGTAAATCGCACTGAAGCTGTCCGCGGAATGTTGCCAATATCTGTCAGGTCACTGGGATATATGTTGTTGTGTACCAACTCTGAGCATATCCGAGGGTTCACAAACAGGTGTCTGACATAACTGAAGAAAGCAGTGTGGTTACCTTCATTGTCTTTGGTGATTTATGTCCCCAAGTTGACCTTGCATGTCTTTATGAGATAATGTAGCTTTCTACTAGTGCTGATCACAGCTGTCTTCCCTTTTGGAGATGTAGCTCTGTCTTGCATTAGTAACCCTCATCTGTCATACAGTTTGTTTATGGCTGGGGTCCACCAGACAGGACACTTTCCCTTTGTGGAGAGGGTCCTGTTTTCAGTTGTGATTGTATGGTCCATGCTGTCTGACATCTAGCTAAGGGGAGGTCATTCTGGTTCTGCAGTTATCTTTCATCAGCATTAGAAATGACCACAACAGCCCCTGTGGCGTGTACCTCATGCACACACATCCAGCACCTGTAAAGTCCACAACAGTACCTCACCAGGAGTATGACAGAGCTGGAACACATGTAATGTGTAGTCTGATTAAACAGAGTGCAGCTCCACACACTGACATGCTGTCCACCCAGATGCAAGCTGTGCCTGATGTAGAAAGCCATGTCCAAGCTGGAATCAATGCACATGCTGCACCTTGTACAATCTGAATGGCAGGGAGCTATGCACATGAGGGACCTGAACCCCAGCACTGACATATATAGGACAGGCTGTACTGCATTATCCAAAACACAGAAGCCACCCCACACATGAGTAAACTACCAGTACAGGTTGTCCATAGAGACACTGGTTGAGTCCCCTCAACAGGAATCCTAATGAGTGGATGGGAGATGGGAGGTTTACCCTGGGTATCAATGTTATGTCACAGGTAGACAGAGGCACAGTATACTAAACAAGACATATGACATGTCGAACTACGCTTACAATGTGTTGATGGACAAACACATTCTCCGACTAGCATTAGGTCAAGATACCTCTTGAACACAGCCAGCAAGGTGCTCTGCCTCAAATGGACCAGGATTGTATTCCACAGCATAGGGAGTCTCCGAGTGATAACTCCATCCCTCCAACATGTCCAACATACATCCCTGCTAAGGTGTAAGTCACCTGCACTAGTGGTTCAGGTGGATCTTCTGAGTCTGAGGTGGAGCATGCCCATTAATCTCTGTTTGGACATGGCCTCGCATGTCAGGCACATGTCACCTCTAAGCAGACGGTATGTGAGTGAATAGAGTGTGAGTGTCGTCAATCTGGCAGCATATGACAGCTGTTGGGGTTCCTTGATCCTTTAGGTGGGGGACAGTCAGGGTGTCTCCAATTGCTGCAGATGTGTGAGATACAGCCAGAATAGGGCATTCGACTTGATCACCGGTCTGATAAGTGAAGAGTAGAGGGGAACAATGACCCACTAGAGCTGGATGTGAATCCCAGCCTGATCAGGTGGGCAATGTAGAAGGTCTTCCTAGCCACTTTAGCAATGTGAGTCTCAGAAGAATGGCGACTGTTAACCTGGGTCCCCAGGTCCATGATAACCTCCTCTGTGCTTAGAGGATTGCCACCTATATGGTAGCTTGGGGTCACCTTGCTTTTCCTGAAGGGTATGTCTATACATGTTGTGCACTCTGACTTCAGGCCATGGCCCTGGCACCAGCTATCAGTTACTGTGAGTCCCTTCTGAAGGATATCTGTGTGTGATGCACTGTCCACTATGGTGCCCAGTGTGCAGTCATCTGCTAACATTGTCATCCAAAGTCCTCCCATGTTGGCCTGTACTTCTGGGAAGTACATGACAAACAATGGGGCCCAAGGACTGAGCCCTGTGTGACACCACCTGTGACCAGCCTGGAGTCTAACATAGTGCCAGCAACTCTAACCCTGTGGGTCCCGTCCTTAAGCCAGTTTGCAACCCATCTTGTGACATATGGGTTTACATTTCAGTTGTTAGGGTTTTCCACAATACCTGAGTGGGGTATTGTGTTGAAAGTGTTTGCAAGGCCAAGGTAGGCTGTATGGACTGCCTTTCCCCAACAATGGCCTAAGTGACCAATTTGAAGATGTCAACCCAGTACAAAAGGCATGATCTGCCCCTGACAAAGCCAAAATGGGATGGGTACAATGTCTGCATGTCCCCTATATCTTTGTTTATGAGCTCAATTATGATCCTCTCCATAGATTTGCAGACTACACTTGTTAAGCTTATGGGGCAGCAATTAACAGGGTCTGTAGAGGCACTGCCTTTGTGCAGATGTGCACAACTGGACCCTAACCAGGCTGTTGTGCACACTATGGAAATGTAAAGCAGTGATAGGACTAAAGCCCAGGATACTGACCACCACAGTGAAAGTACTGAAACACTACACTAGACAGTGCTACAGTGTTAGGTCAGTATGAACGGATGTTGAGAATTGTGTGCAAAGTATCCCATGCAAAACCTGCAGGCACAGTATACTCCCTGTTTTGTTCACACAAAAAGCATTCGGACAGTAACTACACAACATGGCACAGAACACACAACCATAAACTTCAGGTATTTGTTGAAGGTCACACTCATCCACAAATGTGATGGGTTGCAGAGTTCAACATATGTAAAGCCCACACTGGGCATGCTCACACACTTAGATAAATGAGACATCTTTCACACAACATGCCACGGGAAGGCTGAACTGGGCATGCTCACACACTTGGTCCAAATGTTACCCCTAGCAAATGTGAAAACACACCAGAGGATGCTCATCCCCCTTTCTAGACACTGATCATGTAAGCACCCTATAAGTATATTGGAGAAAAGGATTCTCTCAGTAATCTGAATAGCGTGCAGTGCTAATGCGTCCGTCTCTAGTGTCATAACATAGTTAGGTAGGGGTTTGAATCCAGCAGGTGGCAAGTGTGTGTGAAGGGGTAAGTGTGTATGAAAGAAACATCCCTTTTGGCAACTGGGAAAACACACCACAGGATGATCATTCCACTTTCTAAACTCTGATGATGTCAGCACCCTATAAGTATATCAGGGGAAAGGAAATTCCCCAGTAATGCAAATAGCGCGCTGTGCTAATGCGTCCGTCTCTAGTGTCATAACATAGTTATGTAGGGGTTTGAATCCAGCAGGTGGCAAGTGTGTGTGAAGGGGGATAAGTGTGTATGAAAGAAACATCCCTTTTGGCAACTGGGAAAACACACCACAGGATGATCATTCCACTTTCTAGACTCTGATGATGTCAGCACCCTATAAGTATATTGGAGAAAAGAATTCTCTCAGTAATCCGAATAGCGCGCCGTGCTAATGTGTCCGTCTGTAGTGTCATAACATAGTTAGGTAGGGGTTTGAATCCAGCAGGTGGCAAGTGTGTGTGTGAAGGGGGGGTAAGTGTGTGTGTAAGTGTGTATGAAAGAAACATCCCTTTTGGTAACTGGGAAAACACACCACAGGATGATCACTCCACTTTCTAGACTCTGATGATGTCAGCACCCTATAAGTATATCAGGGAAAAGAAATCCCCAGTAATGCGAATAGCGTTGTGCTAATCGTCCGTCTGTAGTGTCTTAACATAGCTAGGTAGGGGTTTGAATCCA